>NC_092088.1:78451506-78566258 GCF_045679555.1 Salvelinus alpinus
GGCAGTTAACCCACTGTTCCTAGGTGTCATTGTAAAGAAGAATTTGTTCTTAACTGACTTGCCTAGTTTAATAAAGGTTTTTAAAAAATCCTCATCAACACAGAAAGTATACTGTAGAAATCTAACAGTGTGGCCAAGGTCCAGTCACAGCCAGTTCTAACAGCCTAGGTCCAGTCACAGTCAGTTCTAACAGCCTCTAGGTCCAGTCACAGTCAGTTCTAACAGCCTAGGTCCAGTCACAGTCAGTTCTAACAGCCTCTAGGTCCAGTCACAGTCAGTTCTAACAGCCTCTAGGTCCAGTCACAGCCAGTTCTAACAGCTTAGGTCAAGTCACAGCCAGTTCTAACAGCCTCTAGGTCCAGTCACAGCCAGTTCTAACAGCCTCTAGGTCCAGTCACAGCCAGTTCTAACAACTTAGGGCCAGTCACAGCCAGTTCTAACAGCCTAGGTGCAGTCACAGTCAGTCCTAACAGCCTCTAGGTCCAGTCACAGCCAGTTCTAACAGCCTAGGTCCAGTCACAGCCATTTCTAACAGTGTAGCCTAGGTCCAGTTCTAACAGCCTAGATCCAGTCACAGCCAGTTCTAACAGCCTCTAGGTCCTGTCACAGTCAGTTCTAACAGCCTAGGTCCAGTCACAGCCATTTCTAACAGTGTAGCCTAGGTCCAGTTCTAACAGCCTGGGTCAAGTCACAGCCAGTTCTAACAGCCTCTAGGTCCAGTCACAGCCAGTTCTAACAGCCTAGGTCAAGTCACAGCCATATCTAACAGCCTGGGTCCAGTCACAGCCAGTTCTAACAGCCTCTAGGTCCAGTCACAGCCAGTTCTAACAGCCTGGGTCAAGTCACAGCCAGTTCTAACAGCCTAGGTCAAGTCACAGCCAGTTCTAACAGCCTGGGTCAAGTCACAGTCAGTTCTAACAGCCTCTAGGTCCAGTCACAGCCAGTTCTAACAGCCTAGGTCCAGTAACAGCCAGTTCTAACAGCCTCTAGATCCAGCCTCTAGATCCAGTCACAGCCAGTTCTAACAGCCTAGGTCAAGTCACAGCCAGTTCTAACAGCCTCTAGGTCCAGTCACAGCCAGTTCTAACAGCCTCTAGATCCAGTCACAGCCAGTTCTAACAGCCTAGGTCAAGTCACAGCCAGTTCTAACAGCTTAGGTCCAGTCGCAGACAGGATACTTCATTCAGGCATTTTGCAGACAGTATACAGAAGTACCTCACTAACTGGTGTTCATTTCAAACATTAAAAACCTATGATAAAGCGAGAACTTCTCTCATGAAATAGACAAGAGGTTAATAGATACATTTAACATTCTATCATCACTGCTGCACAGAGAAGAGAGAAACAAGTCCTTCTGTTTGGGTACATTATCTAAGCAGTATTAAATCATGCTGTGTTCCCAGTTGGAGAGGAGCTTGGAGATATGATGTGAGCCAAGCCCCGTGGCTGTGTGTCTGTCTTCCTCCTAGGCACCAACAGCAGTGCTGTGATGTGTGTGCACATGCGTTGTGTATGCTGTGCTGTTGCAGGTGGTGAACATCTGTGTGTAGGTGGATGGAGGCCAGTCTCCAGGCACTGTGCACTCTACGTTGGACAGTGGCATCCACTGATGAGGACAGAGGTGCAGTGAAATGTGTTGTTTTACAGGGTCAGCCATAGTAGTATAATAGGTGCAGTGAAATTTTTCATCTTGTCGACGCGGGTATTCAAACCAGCGACCTTTCGGTTACTGGTCCAACACTAACCGCAACACTACCTGCCTGTTAAACAAGTCACATCAGTGATTTAAAGTAGATGACAAGCAAGTTTGTGTTCCTGCACAGCCACTGGATCAGGAACCTTTGATTGTCATGGTGCTCAGACAGCAGAAAGTGCACTTTTTCAAACACAACATACTACAGGCAAGTGAAGACCTACACACACTGCCTTGAGAAGATGTACCGGGAGTTCGGATACAGTTGATGCAGGAAAGATGAATGAATCACAAGGCAGGCGAGAGGCAACCCCCCTTCTCTAAATGCCAATGGAGCAGTCCGCCTCAGTGTCTAACTTTATCCTCCCAGTCTCTGCCTGTTCCACTCTGACACCGAGGGATGTCCTCGGCGGTGTTTCCAGAAGAGTGGACTCGACTGGCCTACCCATGTACACTCACAGCTGGGACACCATTAAGTCCCCGCAGAGTGGGGGAGGGAGGGAAGGGGAGAGCAGAGTGGCCCATGGGTAATGGATGCGACGGGAAGAGAGGGATGGGAAAGGGCTTCTGCCTCCTCCTCTACAGTACTGCATCACTGCTACAACCCAACGTTAAAAGGCCTCGGCGAATTTGTCACGCTAGCCTGCACCACATTCCTCAACACAAACAGCTAGTCTCTGGGGATAAACGAGGTAGTGTGTGTATGTGTGCTTGTGTGGCGCGTGTATGTGTGTGAGAAAAATGACTTTAGTATTGTCACCAACCTTGGGCTATATTCTTCAACTGCTTTCATATAGGATTTTAGGGTATTTTGCCTGTAAAAACAATTGGCCAATGTTTACATGACCCCCTTACAAACAGGCCCATTTTACCACATTCTTGCCTACATACACCTTTCATACCTCCCGTGTGCATGCCAGCATGCTGGGAACTAGTGTTAGTAGTGATGTGCAGATGTGGGTGGGCGTCTATTTTAATATACACTATAAAAAATGAATCCATTATTAATTTGTTTAGGCAGGTGCTAAGAAACATTATAAGACTAATAACATGTATTTTCAAAAGAACAGAATAGTTTGAGTTCAGACAAATGAAATCAATAGTTGGTTATTTTGTTCATTAAAACAGACCAGACACACCTACCTACGTGATTACAGTCAACACATATTTGATAGTAAAAACATAATGGAATATAACAGAAAATACAACAAATATGTTTCCCCACATGACTATATTTTTAATCAGAGCCCAAAGCCCACGCTTTTTTGATCCACGTTTCATCTCTTTCCTACCCTCACTGCGCTTTGTTAGGGACAGGCGTCTTACCTTCATCATATTTTCAAATCATATTCATATTTTACAACCTTCTGGAGATGCCTATATGCAGTCAAGCAAAATAACACACTTTCTTTAGTCTACATTATAGCATGCTAAATGTATCTGATTAGTTATAGATGATCACCTTCACTTGCTCAGCCAGAGAATGAACCAAATATACAGACGGAGATTCAGTGAATCAAAAATTATCAGACAAGTCAGTTGATTATCAGACAAGTCAGTGGCTTTTTGTCAGGAGTAAGGCTACTAAGCGACTGAAGAGCAAAATAATCCACTTGTTAAACTATATGACATGGAAAAATCTAATAAATCAGCCAACTAGACAAGATGATCAAGAGCAGGACTCACTCACCTCATTTTATGAACTTAATTGGAGCATAATCAATATCTAAACAGAGATTCAGGGAAAACAAAAATCTGACCTTTATTGATTTATCAAGACGTCCCCACGCTTGTCTCAAATCAGCACAATGGTATGGTAATTATCATGTAGTTGACCACACAGGGTAGGCTATTGCTTCACATTTAATTACAAGGATTGGATGACTTTCAGTATAAGTCATTTGATACATGCCTTCAATTGCATTAGTCTACTTTATTCCAATAATTTCATCATTCAGTGATATTTATTCCCACAGTAATTCTTTATGGATCCAGCAGGTTGTGGTTAAGAAAACAGTATATGCTTAGTGGTGGGCTATACAAAATGATGGGCTATGCGAATAGATGGGCGAAGTGACATGCCTTGCAAAGTTTTGAACATGTCAGGAAAAGGGTTAACAAGCACTGCCTAGCAACCATCAAGAGCTTAAGAGCGTAGTGAGTGCCAAAGCCGCCGCAGCATTACGGCTATGTTACATTCTAAGCCGTAGGCAGAACCTTACCGAAATGATTAGTAGGTCCTTAGGCAGATATACAAGTTTTGGCGTTGATACCGGCCCTGAACTTAGTCACTGTTACTAGCCGTCTACCACCCGGCTACTCCACCCTAAACCTTAGAGGGTGCTGCCCTGTGTGCATAGTCATTGAACACTGGTGACTTTAATACTGTTTACATAACGTTTGTACCCATTTCATATGTATATACTGTATTCTAGTCAATGCCATCCTATTCAACTATCGCTGTACATATCCTACGTATTCTACAGATATACTAAATATTATATCCACATACTGTCCATAATATCTATACATCTCATCACATATATACAGTACCTAAGGCACTGCATCTCACTACAGTCCCTGGTTCGAATCAAGTCCCATAGGGTGGCGCACAATTGGCCCAGCGTCGTCAGGGGTAGGCTGTCATTGTAAATAAGAATGTGTTCTTAACTGACTTGCCTAGTTAAATAAAGGTTAAATAAAACAAATATAATAATAAAAGTTCATTTGTGGAATTTCTTTCCTTCTTAATGCGTCAATTTCGTTGTGTTAGGCTATGAAACATCCACAACGACCATGTTTTACTCAATTTCAACCTGCTCTTGAGGTGAGTTTTAAAAGTGTCTGATGTGATTTTAGAATGCATTTTCATTGATGTCAGAGTGATTAGAGGGACAACAGAGGCCTGAGTACCAGACCATTAGGACCTGATGGATGGACAACAGAGCCCTGAGTACCAGGTCAGTAGGATCTGATGGAGGGACAACAGAGCCCTGACTACCAGATCATTAGGACATGATAGAGGGACAACAGAGGCCTGAGTACCAGGCCATTAGGACCTGATGGAGGGACAACAGAGCCCTGAGTACCAGGTCATTAGGATCTGATGGGGGGACAACAGAGCCCTGAGTACCAGGTCATTAGGACCTGATAGAGGGACAACAGAGCCCTGAGTACCAGGTCATTAGGACCTGATGGAGGGACAACAGGGCCCTGAGTATCAGGTCATTAGGATCTGATGAAGGGACAACAGAGCCCTGAGTACCAGGTCATTAGGACCTGATAGAGGGACAACAGAGCCCTGAGTACCAGGTCATTAGGACCTGATAGAGGGACAACAGAGCCCTGAGTACCAGGTCATTAGGACCTGATAGAGGGACAACAGAGCCCTGAGTACCAGGTCATTAGGACCTGATAGAGGGACAACAGAGCCCTGAGTACCAGGTCATTAGGACCTGATAGGGGGACAACAGAGCCCTGAGTACCAGGTCATTAGGACCTGATGGAGGGACAACAGGGCCCTGAGTATCAGGTCATTAGGATCTGATGAAGGGACAACAGAGCCCTGAGTACCAGGTCATTAGGACCTGATAGAGGGACAACAGAGCCCTGAGTACCAGGTCATTAGGACCTGATAGAGGGACAACAGAGGCCTGAGTACCAGGCCATTAGGACCTGATGGAGGGACAACAGAGCCCTGAGTACCAGGTCATTAGGACCTGATAGAGGGACAACAGAGCCCTGAGTACCAGGTCATTAGGACCTGATGGAGGGACAACAGGGCCCTGAGTATCAGGTCATTAGGATCTGATGGGGGGACAACAGAGCCCTGAGTACCAGGTCATTAGGACCTGATAGAGGGACAACAGAGCCCTGAGTACCAGGTCATTAGGACCTGATGGAGGGACAACAGGGCCCTGAGTATCAGGTCATTAGGATCTGATGAAGGGACAACAGAGCCCTGAGTACCAGGTCATTAGGACCTGATAGAGGGACAACAGAGGCCTGAGTACCAGGTCATTAGGATCTGATGAAGGGACAACAGAGCCCTGAGTACCAGGTCATTAGGACCTGATAGAGGGACAACAGAGCCCTGAGTACCAGGTCATTAGGACCTGAAAGAGGGACAACAGAGGCCTGAGTACCAGGCCATTAGGACCTGATGGAGGGACAACAGAGCACTGAGTACCAGGTCATTAGGACCTGATGGAGGGACAACAGGGCCCTGAGTATCAGGTCATTAGGATCTGATGAAGGGACAACAGAGCCCTGAGTACCAGGTCATTAGGACCTGATAGAGGGACAACAGAGCCCTGAGTACCAGGTCATTAGGACCTGATGGAGGGACAACAGAGCCCTGAGTACCAGGTCAGTAGGATCTGATGGAGGGACAACAGAGCCCTGACTACCAGATCATTAGGACATGATAGAGGGACAACAGAGCCCTGAGTACCAGGCCATTAGGACCCGATGGAGGGACAACAGAGCAGTGAGTTCCAGGCCATTAGCAACCCGATGGTTGTTAGCGAGTATGTACTACCAACGCATGTCCAGAGTGCATAAGAGGAGATTATCTTGGAATTTCACTGAGGTCATGACTCGTGACTGACGTGTGACGGTAATATGACCACCGCAACAGCCCTAATCACAGACCTCTTTTTAAACATTGACAAGAATCAATACTAATGCTTACATTACATAACACAGTACTGTGGGTTAGTACTGTAACTACTGCAGCCGCATTTTCCCAGAGCCAAGTCTGCCTGAATAGTATAGTGACTCGTCTTGTAAGATCCCGCATTTATCAAGCGTCACAGAGTAAAAGTGCTGATCTAGGATCAGTTTTGACTTTTAGATCCTAATGAATCTGATTATTATGGACAGGGAGGACCTGATCCTAGAGTAGCACTCCTACTCTCATGAATATGGGCCCAGTACATGGGATGGACAGAAGGACAGGCAGCCCATGTAAACACAACAAAACACCCATTCCCAGCAGCTCCAGAGATGGCAATAAGGAGATGCTAATCAACAGAACCATATCTGACTACATGGAATAGAGAGCTCGGCTAGCCAACATTGGAGCTAAGCAGGCTAAGGTGAATTCATGTGAGCTATGACAAGTTGGTTACACACTGTTATGTGGGGAAGAGAGGGAGAGAGATAGTTTAGATAGAGAGATAGCAAGATGGAGGGAGAGAGAGGGGTAGAGGAGGAGAGGGGATAGTGAAAAAGAGCGAGAAAGACAGAGCGAGAAAGCGACAGAGACAGCAAATCTGCAATGCCAGATGAAAAGATTGACATTCTTGCCGACAATTCTATAGTGGTTTTCCTTTCCAACCAGACTAACAGTGTTTGTTCATTTGTAACCTCATTACACATATGGCAAGTGGACTTGTGGGAAGTACAGTAATCCATCTGTGGGCCCTTATAGCTATTCTCACCACAGTTTGAAACCTCAAGGAGACAGAGCCCACAGAAACAAGGGGGAAAAAACTAATTTAAACTCATACCTAGAGGCAGAATCAACTTTATCGACAGTCAAACAAACAGACGGACAATCCAACAAGCGCAGCCTGAGGGAATACAATGGTCATACTTCAGACAAACCATCCTGAGGCCTAAACCGCAAGGCCAAAACTAGCAGCGTTCAGCTCTTCTTTTTCCCAGGAGGAAAGACAGCAACAAATGTAGTTCCACAACAGTAGAGTGATAGTTTTAAACCTTGACCCCTATCCCATCACAACCCTACCACATGAGCCAGGCAAACTCAGCCATTGAGTGAAAAGGTAATTGAATGAGCATGTGATCAAATGAGCATCTTCATTACGCAACTTGTCACACGTTTAAATGGCAATGATTGTCATACGATACACAACAATTAATATAACTATGACTACAATAAGGAATAAGGCCACAAAATAGCAGTTCCACTGGATGTTTGGAATTCAAAAGAGCACTGTTAGTTGTTTGACGTCATCACATCACCCCAAAGGACAGAGGCTAAGCTCAGTGAGGACTTTAATAAAAATAAAGACATCACATGAAAAGACATCATCTCTACATCAGAAGGAGAAACATGTTTTTTCCTCATAACTCCAACCACAAGAACCCCTGTCCCATATCATAGTACATCTGCTGTTGACTTAACACCATGCTGTTCATTTCAATGGCTGACACACAGTGGTTGTTTCATCTATTACAAGATGGGGAGAGAAGTAGGAGAGTGACTGAGGGAGAGATGAGAGAACAACTGATTAACAGATGAAGGGAGCGAGGGAGTGGAGGGATGAAGACAAGAGGAAGGATGTCTGGAGGAAGGGATTGTTTGGAGGCACTGAAGTGGAACATTATTCCCAAGGAGTAGGCAAAGCCATTGAGGCAGAAAGATCGATGTGTGTGTGTAAGGGTGTGTGTATGAGCGTGTACTAGTAGTGTGTGTACAACGTCTGTGGTCGCCAGACATCTTTCATCCCGATTCAATCGATTCTCCTTTCAGCCAGCATGCCTGGGAGTCTGGGCGTCTTCAAAAAGCCCAGAGGATGAAGAGGGGTCAACTGAAACCAAGTCCTCTGCAATTATATAGACAATAGTCAGTCTATGAAGTGGTTAGACAACAGTCAGTCTATGTCTTCATTCAGCCTGGTTTAACCAGTCTATAGGCTACTGTGTTCTACAGTGGGCCACAGACAGAGAGCAGGCCTGTTTGTCAGGATGAGCTAATCTGATAGATTTATCAGTGTACTGAGTAGAATTGAAAGGTCAGTGAGTGTCTGACCCTCTCCTTGTCATCTCTGGGTTATTAACAAGGTTGGATAAGGTCATAACATGTGACTAATTTTGTCATTTGAACATGGGATGTTGAATAATGACGTTCTAGTGTGGGCCATGCCCTGTACAATCTGCGCACCTCTCTAACCGGCGGTGCATAAAACAACCACGTTGTGGAAGTCCAGTCAAGCCAAATGATAACTTGAAATGGGCACGCACAGTTTGATTGTTCACTGACAGTTGTGTCATTCATCAAGTTAGGATTCTGACCTTATTGAGTCAGTGGGACAGATGTTTGGATAGTCTAATCTACTGTTGGCCACCTGACAGGATATGACATCAAAGTCAGCTAGCAGGAAGGAAGAACCCAGTGCGGCCAGCCCGACAGGATCCTGGTGTGTGTGTCAAATACCCTGGTCTGTGTTATCTCAGTGTCCCAGGAGGGTGTTCCTGTCTCTGACAGTTCTGACAGTTACTGTTTGAAAGATTGTTTCTGCACCACAACACAACAGAGGACCTGAGGGACCACTGGATGGACTGATAGGCTACGACCCTAATGTTACCCCATAGGGTAAAATAAGTGCACTATATAGGGAATAGGGTCCCATTTTGGAAATGGGACATTTGTACATAATGTAGTGTAGGCTTGTACAGCTGACTCAGCAGCCTAAGTGTTTCCATACAGGACATTAGCATCCATTCCATTCATTATTTACCAGTTAGGCGTATTACCAGTTGTTTCTGCCAAAAGACTAAGATATTCAACAAATCAATGATGTAATAATGGTGGTAACAGCTGGCTCTCCTTGCCTCAGTCGTGGGCTTCTCGTGACGTCTGATCAAGCTGGCTTCCATAATGCAAACAGAAGCAGACACCACTAACAGCGTTGGGTCAAAGAGGAGAGGAAGAAGAAGAATATGGACAGAGACATTATGACCCTTCCATTCCTCTCAGTTACGAACAGATGTTTCTCCCTCTCTGACGCATCCACACACTGAGGCAGGCAGGCAATGCGATATGAGGAGAAATTGGGCCCTGACCTATTTTTGTGAGAACTCTTTTTGGGTTGTGTCCTCCTTCTTCCCATTCTGGTGAGTGAGAGGAGGAGCAGAACAGACCTTACAGCAGGAAACGCAACGATTGCTGAGGCCAAAATGACTATCACATGACTAAAGTGATTTGTCTCTTTCCACAGACAAGTCTATTTGTATAGGAGACAGACATGCGTACTAGCTATCTAAAATTCCTCAGCTTCTGCACAGACATGTAACAAAAGTCGAAAGACTCATACCAAACAGAAGACATGATGCTGAATCAATATAATAATCTGTTTGTCCGTAGAGTGCATGAGCATTAGACTAAATTACCATGGAGGAAAATTCTGTAGTTCATTCATTTCTCAGGTCAGTTGATTCACAAGATTAGATCCCCATTTACAGTGTCCAATGGAGAGTTAGAATCTACAGGCCAGGCATATGTGAGAATCAGCCATCCTTTCCATAATACACACACACACACACAAACAAACATGCACGCACACAAACAAACATGCACGCACACACACACACAAACAAACATGCACGCACACGCACACTAAACCCATCAGAAAGAAAGCGTCTGTGGGCCTGTGAGCTTCTGTGGGCCTCAGCCAACCAGAGGAATTCAAACATTGGCTCTCCTCAAACTGGCCAATTACAGCTCATTCTGATGTGGAGTCTGAGTCATGCACTTATGCACAGGGGGCCACTCAATAACCTCCCTCTACAGACTGACTGTGTGGAGAGATCGAAGCCAGCAATATCTGATAAAGTTGAGTAGAGAGACTAGAGAGAGAATTGCATTAAGAGTGAGAGCTAGTTCATCTTTTTAGGATATTATCGGTCTTTCCTAATTGGAATTGTTTATCATCTAACACTAAGTGTTCTATGTTTAATAGGCAAACAGTTTGTTCTGTCACGATAGCACTGTCTGTAGAAAGGCATCATATCCTCAGCCAACCAGCAGTGCTACTGTATTCAATACAGTACAGAGGCCTGTACCCTGACCACAACTATGTATCCAACCTGCTTCTCAATCTCATATAGTCTGATGCCAACATATTCGGGATAAGCACAGTAAACTCATTAACAGGCCAATAGCTGGCCATTTAACATATTGCATTAGGCTCTGTGGATAAATGTAGACACATTATTGGCTTACTCCTGCTCTTGATGAAAGAGTATAACCGGATCCACAACGCATTGGTGGGCGATTAGGCTGATTGGAAATCCAGATGGTTACTGACCCTCCATAATGGGACAATAAAGACAACACACACTGTGCCGAACGAATGGTGGCTGTCCGATCACCTCTGATCAGAATATATAACCAGGTCATGTGGTCAGGAAAACCTGATCCTAAATATGAGAGCAAATACTGTCTGTTTCTTCATGATGATCTATTGTAGTAAGTCTAGTCAGACCCTTGTAGCCTTGAGATATAATAGGCCTGTAGGGGTCTGGGCCTAGTGATCTCCAGGCTCAGTCAGATCTACTGATTTTCACTAGTAATAACATCGTCACAGCAGCTGTAGTGATCAATAAATCACTACGAGAGCCATAACTTGCGGAATGTTCATGTCTGACTACTGTGTCAATGTATTGCTTTAGAATTGCAGCATTAGTGCAAGAAGCCTAGTACTCGGACAGATAGGAGAGCGTGGCAGGCTAGTGTAGCGCTTGAACATTACACACCTGGCAATAGGCTATCTATCAGGCTGCATGGTGGTGGTTGATGATCATTCCAGCAGGAGTCAACTGTCTCCCATGGAGATCCTTCATCCTCCCTCCTCCCACCCCAATCAGCTTTGACTCACCTCCCACTGTCACGGACTCTGAGATGAGAAGCTCAACATTAGAAGCTCGACAGTGCAAGATGCAGAAATCGCTCCGCCATTTCCTGGTTGCTACAATTATAATAGTTCGCCTAATTTCAGTTTATGTGACAAAACAAGCAATGTACAGTGTTGAGAATTATTGTACCATCAAAACCGCTGTGAAAAAATATTTTCTATAACCAAAAAGATGGTATTTTCAGCTGTTTGAAGGTGTTGTACAAAACTGAAACTAAAACACACAAAAACGAAACTTAAAAACGGGAAGCATAGAAATAGCTCACATAGAACAGATATACCACTTCATAGTCTTGCTTTCAATGAGAATGAAGGATCTAAAATTCACATTTCTTTCTGAATTTGGTCAGATCACCCAAAAAGTTTTTGCAGCACAAAAACAAATCATGCCACTTCAGACCTGACAACTGTTCCAAGGCACCTCATTAACAATAAAAACCTCAGTCAGTCCCATCCTGCATGCTTCTTGTGGCTTCAAAGTAGCCTGGAAAGCATGCACATGTCATGTCACCATCTACTCTAGTCAGCTGGTCTCCAATTTATTGGTGTTTCACTGTGTAGTGGTTTCTATGTCTCTCCTAGAGAGAGAAAGAAACTAATCAACACCGACCATACTGATCACTTATCGCAGGCATTTTGCTGACATTGTTCATTACGATAAGTAGCCTACACTTGAGAAATGTGAAGTTTGAAATGAAATAAGTTTTCTAATATGAGTGATTGTTAATGGGACAATTGAAGCCTACAACCATCAAACTAGCAGTAATTTAAAGCAGTGTTTCGCGCAAGGGGTCGGCTTAAATATATTTATTTAAATGTTAAAGGAAATAAGTCCAAAATGTATTTTAAAAACCCAACGATAAAGCCTTGCATCCCAATTTTGTTATTAGTTTTGCACTGTTTGTGGTAGGTGCACTTGATTCAGCAGCCCTAGCATCGAGAAGGCCAAGTGTGCCCATTTTGAACCATTTCATGTGTCTGAAGGTAGAACTCCGCCTACCCGGCAGGCCAAGGAAGCAAGTCAACTGCAATTATAGTCCTATTGCTGGCAAAGAGGTGTGTATTCCAGAGGTGTGTATTCAAGGGAAGCAAGGCTTCCCAAAAAAAGTGACCAAGAAAAAAATATTTATAAAAAAAGTGATCTTTCGTCTCTCATCATTTTCTTTCAATTGGCAAGAGGCTGAATGTATCTCACAGGAGAAAGCACCCCTCTGTCTCTCTACGTGTAAGCCATCTATCTGATGCTGTCTGGTCCAAACGAGTATGACATTGTTGCCGCCCATAGCATTGAAGGCAAGGGAAGTCAGTGAGCATTTGGCCTCCATTGATAAAAAAGGTATAAAAAAATGTGCCAATCGGCATCGAGCTAAACTGAGCGAGCTCAACTGTGAATGGTCAGGCGCACCAAAATAAAGTGTCAAGGGAAGCCAGCTTGGATTTTGGCGTCACTCCTATCAAATCCCATTGAGAGCATACGTCAATGACAGTAAAACTTTAATTGTTGCATCTCATTGTGTTGTCCTCCGGTGGCTAGCTAGCTAAAATTAGCCCTTTCCAAAATTAGCTATGATTGAGCTAGACTGTGGTTTTACAAAATTCTCCATACTGGCCAATGATTATAATGGCGATTCTGATCCAACCATTTATTCATACATTGTTGTGCCCCTGGCACAAAAACCCCCACTAAAAGCGTGTACTGTATGACAAAGTGTTAGACCGTTTCATCAACATGAAAGAGAGGATGGCATTGGCGTTTCTTTAGTCAAATTTTTTTTCTACTTGCACGAACGCTCACGCACACACACACGCAGAAATGAGAACCATGGACAGCCACATCATATTTAGCTTACATTAAACTGGACTCAATTGTTTAGATGTCACTGTATTAGACTAAGCAAAGGTGATTTGATGATGTTGAAACGTTGAAGTTGAAATGGTGCTGGAATGGTGGAGGCAGCTCCTGTTTTCTTTGTGACTTGCGGTAACTGTCAGTGGTTCTAAATCAATAGTTGTTCAGTGGTCCGAAAAAGTCGGGGAAATTAAGTTGCTTGACCATGCTGTAGGTCATGTAACTGTCTGTTACCTGTACATGCAATATGCTTTGTGGACTTCATTGGACAGAGGTTGCTATCCGGTTTTGTGATGAAACAAAGGTGTGGTTGAATTTATTCTGCCACTATGTCTTATTGTCTCAGCCTTTAGGCCTATATATATATCACAGTCACAGGGGATATGAATTAACAGGTTACAGAGCAAACAACGCAATTATCACAACACATCGGTTGTAATATGGCTTCCCTCGTGATTTTATCCACACACTGCTACTGCCCAGTTCACCATGTCTGCACAGTTCCCTCGAGCCATAGACTGTAAAAAGAAGCCTTGAAAGCACAGCAAAGCTGTGAGACTTTAAAACCATGACTAGAGAGACTCAACGAATACAGCAAAGAGCTTCTGTTTTTATGAGTAAGTTCATGTTTAAAACTTCTTGGAACTATAGGGGGTGCTGTTCCGCATTAGCATATTTTGGTCTCCAAATTAAACTGCCTCGTGCTAAATTCTTGATCGTACAATATGCATATTATTGTTATTATTGGATAGAAAACACTTTCTAGTTTCTATAGCCGTTGGAATTTTGTCTCTGAGTGGTACAGAACTATATCTACAGCACTTTTCATGACAGGGGTCAGATTTCAGAAATTTTTACCCCTGATCTGGAGTCTGTTTTTAAGGTGACAGTGAATGCTATGAAGAAACCGACACTGCCTACGTCTTCCTCTGGGTGTCTGTACGTCATCACGTTTTGAATGGAATCGATTGCACAATCACAGCCACTATAAAAGAACAAAACGTAGAGGTACCTCCCTTTCTCGTCGCGCGCCTGAAGCGTGAAGGACATCGGACTTGCCTCATTCCAAATCGTTGTTTAGCCAGCAATATTTCTCTGGTCATGTTTTTACTCGTTATAGTTGTTAAAAACATCATAATGTAGTTAATTTGAACCGTTTTATAGCAATTTATATCCGTTTAGTGCGATTCTGAGGAATTTCTTTGTCGTGCACTTTCTAGCTTTGGGAACGTTTCGGGGTCTCGGTCGTTGTTAGTGGACATTTCGAAGGACAGAGGACATCTATCGACCAAAAGAAGATTACAACATAGAAAGGATACATTGCCCAAGAATCTGATGGAAGAACAGCTCAAAGTAAGCAATATTTAATATGATAAATCGTTGTTCTGTCGAAGATATTGTGTATCGCGTCACTTGGCGAACCCTGTATTGAAAAGTAAGGATCATTTTAAAAATGTAAGTCAGCGGTTGCATTAAGAACTAATTTGTCTTTCGATTCCTGTCAACCCTGTATTTTTTAGTCAAGTATATGATTAGCTTTCAATTAAACTAGATCACTCTGAAAGATGACGTCAGACATTTTGAGGCTTGATTTCCTAGTATTTTCATTGTGTAACCACGGTTTTGTATGGCTAAATATGCACATTTTCGAACAAACTGTATATGTATGTTGTAAAATGATGTTACAGGAGTGTCATCGGAAGAATTCTGAGAAGGTTAGTGAAAAAATTAATATATTTTGGCGGTGATTACGTTATAGCGCTCTTTGGCTGGAATCGATGCTCTGGTAACGTTTTCACATGTGGTATGCTAACTTATCGATTTATTGTGTTTTCGCTGTAAAACGCTTAGAAAATCTGAAATATTGTCTGGAATCACAAGATCTGGGTCTTTCCATTGCTATGCTTTGTCTATTCTTATGAAATGTTTTATTAAGAGTAAATTGGTCATACACGTTGCTCTCTATAGTAATTCTAGTCGTCTTGTGATGGTCGGTGCAATTGTAAACTGTGATTTCTACCTGAAATATGCACTTTTTTCTAACAAAACCTATCCTATACCATAAATATGTTATCAGACTGTCATCTGAAGAGGTTTTTTCTTGGTTAGTGGCTATCAATATCTTAGTTTAGCCGAATTGGTGATAGCACCTGAAGTAGTAAGAAACTGATGGAGTTAGAAAAGTGGTGTATTTTGCTAACGTGTTTAGCTAATAGATTTACATATTTTGTCTTCCCTGTAAAACATTTTAAAAATCTGAAATGGTGGCTTTATTCACAAGATCTGTATCTTTCATCTGGTGTCTTGGACTTGTGATTTAATGATATTTAGATGCTACTATCTACTTGTGAAGCTATGCTAGCTATGCTAATCAGTGTGTGGGGGGGTGGGGGGTGATCCCGGACCCGGGGTAGAGGCTCGTTAGAGGTTAAGTTGTTATTCAGCCCTCCCAACACTTTGTTGAACACTTAAGCCATAAAATGTGCATTCTCCCTACTCACGCTACAACTAGCACTATAGCTGCAACAAATGAGTATAGCAAAGTGTTTCCATAAGCTTGCGTTGTTATTATTAGTGGCTTGTATCTTTTTTCATGTCAAGGAATATTTCACTTTCTCTGGCAATAGGAGTTAACATGAATTTGTGCATGAGGCAGAAATAATGCAGTGCGACTTAAGTTTCGCCATCAGCTAGATGGCTGTATCCTCTTTTCTCAGCGGAGGGAGGGAGAGAGGAGGGACGGTGAGTCGGGTGAGGCAGTCTCACTGCTGCTTAGACCTCCCCTCAGACTGACCATCAGATGCAGGCCACCAGTCCAGTAAAAATAAAAGAGCAAATTATGCTCACTCAGCTGTGCCTCAAAATTAATGCAACAAATGATCTATTAGTTGAATGCATTCAGTTGTGCAACTGACTAGGTATCCCCTTACCCCTTTCATATACAGTTGAAGTCGGAAGTTTACATACACCTTTGCCAAATAAATTTAAACTCAGTTTTCACAATTCCTGACATTAAATCCTAGTTAAGATTCCCTGTCTTAGGTCAGTTAGGATCACCACTTTATTTTAAGAATGTGAAATGTCAGAATAATAGTAGAGAGATCGATTTATTTCAGCTTTTATATCTTTCATCACATTCCCAGTGGGTCAGAAGTTTACATAGACTCAATTAGTATTTGGTAGCATTGCAAATGCGTCTTTAAATTGTTTAACTTGGGTCAAACATTTCAGGTAGCCTTCCACAAGCTTCCCACAATAAGATGGGTGAATTTTGGCCCATTCCTCCTGACAGAGTTGGTGTAACTGAGTCAGGTTTGTAGGCTTCTTTGCTTGCACACACTTTTTCAGTTTTGCCCACAAATTTTCTATAGGATTGAGGTAAGGGCTTTGTGATGACCACTCCAATACCTTGACTTTGTTGTCCTCAAGCCATTTTGCCACAACTTTGGAAGTATGCTTGGAGTCATTGTCCATTTGGAAGACGCATTTGCGACCAAGCTTTAACTTCCTGATTGATGTCTTGAGATGTTGCTTCAATATATCCACATAATTTTCCTTCCTCATGATGCCATCTATTTTGTGAAGTACACCAGTCCCTCCTGCAGCAAAGCACCCCGACAACATGATGCTGCCACCCCCATGCTTCACGGTTGGGATGGTGTTCTTTGGCTTGCAAGCCTCCCCCTTTTTCCTCCAAACATAACAATGGGCATTATGGCCAAACAGTTCTATTTTTGTTTCATCAGACCAGAGGACATGTCTCCAAAAAGTACGATCTTTGTCCCCATGTGCAGTTGCAAACCGTAGCCTGGATTTTTTATGGCGGTTTTGGAGCAGTTGCTTCTTCCTTGCTGAGCGGCCTTTCAGGTTATGTCGTTATAGGACTCGTTTTACTGTGGATACAGCTACTTTTGTACCCGTTTCCTCCAGCATCTTCACAAGGTCATTTGCTGTTGTTAAGGGATTGATTTGCACTTTTCGCACCAAAGTACGTTCATCTCTAGAAGACAGAATGCATCTCCTCCCTGAGCGGTATGATGGCTGCGTGGTCCCATGGTGTTTATACTTGCGTACTATTGTTTGTACAGATGAACGTGGTACCTTCAGGCATTTGGAAATTGCTCCCAAGGATGAACCAGATGTGTGGAGGTTTACAATTTCTTTCTGAGGTCTTGGCTGACTTCTTTAGATTTTCCAATGATGTCAAGCAAAGAGGCACTGAGTTTGAAGGTAGGCCTTGAAATACATCCACAGGTACACCTCCAAATGACACAAATTATGTCAATTAGCCTATCTTCCCTCTCTCTGCTCTCTCCCCATCCCTCTCTCTGCTCTCTCCCCATCCCTCTCTCTGCTATCTTCCAACCCTCTCTTCTCTCTCTCTGCTCTCTCCCCATCCCTGTCTTCCCTCGCTCTACTCTCCCCAATCCCTGTCTTCCCTCGTTCTACTCTCCCCAATCCCTCTCTCTACTCTCTCCCCATCTCTCTCTCTACTCTCCCCATCCCTCTTCCCCCTCCCCTGCATCCCTCTCTTCCTTCTCTCTAATCTCTCCCATCACTCTGCTCTCTCCTATCCCTCTATTCCCTCTCTCTGCTCTCTCCCATCCCTCTCTCTACTCTCTCCCCATCCCTTTCTTTCTTACTAACGCTTTCCCATTAAAACTTGTTCACCCCTACAGAAAAGGCTCCACATTACCTACCTAATTAGAACCAGCAAATATAGGGTGGGTGTCTCACTTTTGCCACTTTGAAAAAGTACTGAAAGCTGTCTGTCCCCATTTTAGACGTCTAGTTTACACTGTATGCAATAGAAAACAACATTCCTTGAAATAAATCCAGTCTTTGTGGAAAGTAAGATCTGAAACTCCCAAGGACTTGGTGGCCAGGCTGGTCATTTGGAAGTGTGAGGAAACAATGTGTGCAGTCTGTAGCTTACCCCATGACAGTCAGGCACTCTCCTCTCCTCTGGCATTCCTATCTGCTAAGCCATAAGCATCAGCTTCCTTATCTTTTGTGTTGTGTGTGATTACAAGAGAGATGTGAAATATGCTGTGTCTGATGTTCACACAGGTTTACTTCCATTAACAAGGGTTTAAATAAATAGCTAAAGTGTTATTGGGTGTGGTATAAAACAAGAAGTTATCCAAGATGGCGTAGCAGTCGGACGTGTGTTTTGTGTTTTGTTTTTTTGGTATATTTTTTAATCTCACTTTCCATCTACGGACTGAAAATACTCTCCAGCAACCCGCCTCACCCAATGTGGTACGGATCTGCTATGTTTTTACTTTAGAACCAGAACTCCAATCAGAGGCTAGCCAGCTAACTATCTACTAGCCAGTTAGCCACTGCTAGCGGTCTTCACCGCTAACTCGGACACCAGCCAGCCTCAGCTCGGTCAATACCTGTCAGTCTGCACAGCGCAATATCAACCCAGAGCATATCAGACTGCTTTTTCTCTACCACATCTCCGGATTCCTACCGCAAGCTCTGGACCTTTACACTGGATCATCGCAGCTAGCTAGCTGCAATCCGAGTGGCTATTCCTGGCTAACGTCTCTGTCCTGAAGCAAGCACCAGTTAGGCTTGAGCTAGCCTCGAGCTAGGCCCATCTCCCAGCTAGCCAAAGAGGTCCACCAGCTAATTCTTGGGCTACAATACCTCTTTTGCCAATTGGCGCCCTGCTGATCCATCACGAATGGTCTGCCAACGTAATTGTCCGAGGTGGTTTCAACAGGCTTTTCCGTTGAGACGTCGCCGAAGATCCATCTGCTGGCCACGGCCTGCTCGCCGTGTCTCCAGCTCTAGCGTAGTAGCGACTACTGAACGGCCCCCTGACTTCACCTATTGCTGCTCATTGGGCCCGATGATCACTCGACCCCAGCCCCGTCCTAAATGCCTTAGATAGCTTGTGTGTCGCACCCTCCACACTTGCGGAGACCTCACCTGGCTTAACTGGTGCCTCCAGGGACGCAACCGCTCTCATCGTCACTCAATGCCTAGGTTTACCTCCACTGTACTCACATCCTACCATACCCTTGTCTGTACATTATGCCCTGAATCTATTCTACCATGCCCAGAAATCTGCTCCTTTTATTCTCTGTCCCCAACGCACTAGACGACCAGTTCTTATAGCCTTTAGCCGTACCCTTATCCTACACCTCCTCTGTTCCTCTGGTGATGTAGAGGTTAACCCAGGCCCCATTGCCCCCAGCACCACACCAATTCCCAACGTACTCTCATTTATGGACTTCTGTAACCGTAAAAGCTTTAGTTTCATGCATGTTAACATCAGAAGCCTCCTCCCTAAGTTTGTTTTATTCACTGCTTTAAGCACACTCCGCCAACCCTGATGTCCTAGCAGTGTCTGAATCCTGGTTTAGGAAGGCCACAAAAATTCTGAAATCTCCATCCCCAACTACATTTTCCGACAAGATAGAACTGCCAAAGGGGGCGGAGTTTCAATCTACTGCAGAGAGAGCATGCAAAGTTCTATCATACTTTCCAGGTCTATGCCCAAACAGTTCGAGCTTATAATTTTAAAAATGAATCTCTCCAGAAATAAGTCTCTCACTTTTTCCTCCTGTTATAGACCCCCCTCAGCTCCCAGCTGTTCCCTAGGACATCATATGTGAATTGATTGCCTCCCATCTAACTTCAAAGTTCGTTCTGCTAGGTGACCTAAACTGGGATATGCTTAACACCCCAGCCATCCTACAATCTAAATTATATGCCCTCAATCTCACACAAATTATCAAGGAACCTACCAGGTACAACACTAAATCCGTAACCATGGGCACCCTCATAGATATCATCCTGACCAACTTGCCCTCTAAATTAGAGGTCGACCGATTATGATTTTTCAACGCCGATACCGGTTATTGGAGGACCAAAAAAGCCGATACCGATTAATCGGCCAATTTTTTAAATTTATTTGTAATAATGACAATTACAACAATACTGAATGAACACTTATTTTAACTTAATATAATACATTAATAAAATCAATTTAGCCTCAAATAAATATTTGAGGCTAAATATATATCAATTTGGTTTAAATAATGCAAAAACAAAGTGTTGGAAAATAAAGTAAAAGTGCAACATGTGCTATGTAAGAAAGCTAACGTTTAATTTCCTTGTTCAGAACATGAGAACATATGAAAGCTGGTGGTTCCTTTTAACATGAGTCTTCAATATTCCCAGGTAGGAAGTTTTAGGTTGTAGTTATTATAGGAATTATAGGACTATTTCTCACTATACGATTTGTATTTCATATACCTTTGACTATTGGATGTTCTTATAGGCACTTTAGTATTGTCAGTGTAAAGGTATAGCTTCCATCCCTCTCCTCGCCGCTATCTGGGCTCGAACCAGGAACACATTGACAACAGCCACCCTCGAAGCAGCGTTACCCATGCAGAGCAAGGGGAACAACTACTCCAAGTCTCAGAGCGAGTGACGTTTGAAACGCTATTAGCGCGCACCCGCTAACTAGCTAGCCATTTCACATCGGTTACACCAGCCTAATCTCAGGAGTTGATAGGCTTGAAGTCATAAACAGCGTAATGCTTAAAGCATTGCGAAGAGCTGCTGGCAAAACGCACGAAAGTTCTGTTTGAATGAATGCTTACGAGCATGCTGGTGCCTACCATCGCTCAGTCAGACTGCTCTATCAAATCATAGATTTAACTATGTCACGTTCCTGACCTTATTTCCTTTATTTTGTCTTTGTTTAGTATGGTCAGGACGTGAGCTGGGTGGGCATTCTATGTTATGTGTTTCTATGTTTAGGTTCATTGTTAATTAGCCTGATATGGTTCTCAATCAGGGGCAGGTGTTTTACGTTTCCTCTGATTGAGAACCATATTAAGGTAGGCTGTTCACACCGTTTGTTTGTGGGTGATTGTCTTCCGTGTCTGTACCACACGGGACTGTTTCGTTTGTTTAGTCTGTTCCTGCGTTCTTCGTGTTATGTAAGTTCTCATGTCCAGGTCGGTCTACATCGTTTTTGTTATTTTGTAATTTATTCAAGTGTGCTTCGTGTTCGTCTTGTTTGAATAAATTCATTATGTACTCCACAAAAGCTGCGTTTTGGTCCGATCCCTGCTCCTCCTCAGACGAGGAGGAGAACAATCGTTACAGAATCACCCACCAACAAAGGACCAAGCAGCGGTGGAGAAAGCAGCAGCAGCGCACGAAGGAGGAATGGACATGGGAGGACGTTTTGGACGGCAAGGGTTGCTACACATGGGAGGAGATCCTGGCTGGAAAAGATCGCCTCCCATGGGAACAGCTGGAGGCAGTTAGGAGAGCAGAGGCAACCGGAGAGAGGAACCGGCGTTATGAAGGTACACGGCATCAACCAGGTTCCTTTTCCAATGGCTTCCTCAGGCTGTGACCAGGCTTTAGACATAGTTTCAGGCTTTTATTTTGAAAAATTAGCGTGATTTTAATTAATTAATTAATTGCTTAATCTGAGAATTTCTGCCAACAGCAGAAGTATGGTCGGCCTACACAGGACAGACTACAATGCAATGTTAAGGCTACTTGCAACATTACATTTAATCTTTGATATTTACAAACAAGATAATGTCCTTTCTGGGGTACACTATCTCTCAGATGACTATTCACAAATGTCTAGCATCTTGCTGAAAAAGTGGGAACCACCAGCATGTTATGGTTTAATCCCAAATGGCATCCTACCATTACTTTTATAGGGCACTGCGTTTGACCAGAGCTCTGAAGGCCATGGTCAAAAATTGTGCAATATATTGGGATTAAGGTCGGTGCCAATTGGGATGGAGATTATGAGACCCGCGTGGGCCTAATCTCGGTGTCTACCACGAACCTGCTGGTAGTTCTGATCCTGGGGAGTGAACGTGTTGTCGATGGGCTGGAAGTTCAAGTTGACATGAGGGAAATTGTGTAGCCAATATGTCCACCAAGGTGCCATATAATCCTCCCGTATTGAAGACATCCTGGCCCGAGTTTAATTATCCAAGATCTAGTAGTCTTCTTTAGTAAACGGACAGCTCCGTCCCGTCTTCTGTAACAAAGCTATAAACTGTAATGAAAAAGCATGCTGGATAATGTAAACTCGTTCACACGCACAGTAGACAAAAGATGTAGGGAGATCGTTAAAGGAAAGCATCCCAAAATTATCCGTGAAAAAGAAAATTAGCACACCGTGCCCGGTCAGCCCGTTTCAACCACAGCCATCCTATCGCTACCGTCTGCTGGTCCAGTCATTCCAAGGGCCGTCCCTACACGAGAGCGCGTAGGAATAAGAGTCGCTGGAGACAAAGCGAAAGAGCGCAGAACCTGAAAGCAGGAACACGAATAGTAATGAAAAAAATTGAATTGGGAAAAGTAAGGCTTGGCACGTGGTAAATGGATACTCAAGTTTATGAAAAAATATATAGGTATAGGCCAAATATAGAATAATAATAAAATGTCCGCAAAAGCAACATCGATATCTGGGTAGCTCCCATTGAGTTTGCAACACTCCCATCTAGTGTAAATAAACTCACATGCAGAATCTGTCAAAGTTTACCAACGTGCCATGGAAATAACACACAACTGATATAATTACCGTAGTTATACGGCGCAGTTTGAGTCTTTTTCCAGTCTGCACACAGCTGCTGGACAATGACCCAGTGTTGACAGACAGGGAACTGAAGAATGGGTTCTAACTTTCTATCCCGAAACCTTACAATATTTTAAATAACAAAATGGCACCCTATTCCTTATAGTCTACTAATTTGATTTAAGACCCATAAATCTCGGGTCAAAAGTAGTGCAGTATATAGAATAGTGTGCCATTTGAGACGCAAACCTTTATGTATCCTAGCATATCAGTGGGGAAGTGGTCTGTCTAGTTTGTAGTACAGTAGCCAATGCTATGGTCATTCCAACAAATAAAGCAAAACACTAAATAACATTTGAGCATGCTGTGACAAGGCGAATATCTGAAGTCTCAACCTTCAGAACATTCTGTATGAAGTGGATGAGTCTCATGAGGCTGATTCTGACTATGCACTAGTCTGACATGGAGAACTTTAGCCCTACACCTGCATGTCAATGGTACTGCCCTTAGGCCTACTTGAGTTCATAGCGAATTGATCAGATCGCTGTTCACAACTTACTGTGCAGGCTTCAGCTAACCATGCCAAAAGAAACTAGACTGCCCATCTACACCTTTCAATTATTCATAATTAGCATGTAGATAGCCACTTTTTTTTATTTTTATAAATACCCTAACCATCAGATTGATCACTAAGTCTATATACATAATTCTTGTCCCAAATCCATGAAATGGCAGTGTGGGTAAAGTAATAGTACTGCATCTGTAATAATGGCAGGTTCTTCATCTAGTCACTTCCAGAAGCATATTTGTATTTAAATCCACCAGTCCATGAAGTAAGTGCAGGGCTATAAGTGATTGGATGTGTGTAAGTAATGTTACCACATTAGTCACCACCCCAAACAATGTAGATGTGGTCTCTGAGGTCATTAAAGATCCCATGGCACTTATCATAAGAGTAGGGGTGTTAACCCTGGTGTCCTGACTAAATTCCCAATCTGGCCCTCAACCATCACGGTCACCTAATAATCCCCAGTTTACAATTGGCTCATTCATCCCCCTCCTCTCCCCTGTAACTATTCCCCAGGTCGTTGCTGCAAATGAGAACGTGTTCTCAGTCAACTTACCTGGTAAAATAACGGTAAAAAACAAAAAAAAAAACATCATTTGACTATTTATTGGAAGAGAGCCTGTGTAGTAACTGGTTTGACTCCACCACAGATAACTTGTCAAATTTGTTTAGGGCGTTTCCCAGTCAATGAGTAAGCCTAGTCCTGGACCAAGAGCACCCTCGATGGTGAATCTTCAACAGCAGCCGTCTCTTCGTCACATCATTAAACACCCGACTAGACATCTCAACAGGTGATCCATGCAAGTCATGACAGCACCAGTGGGGGTGGGCCTTCCCTCTTGTGTTCTCTAGTGCTCCTCAAGCAAGAGGGAGGCCGATGACATCACAACTTCCAATCAAACCAACTCTTGAATGCCCAACTCCTTAAAGTTTGCAGTTGTCTTAAAAACACTAATACAAAACATTTGTTTTACCCTTTAGTGTACTTCATCGTATTTATACTTGGGATATCACTGCAATAGGACAGGTACAACAACAACAAAAATCATTGGAGGAAGTCCTTAAATCTGAGGACCAGGTTTAATCTGTCTGGGAAACCAGCTCTTAGATAATCCAGTCACTTCATTTGGCAGACATTCATTTGCCTTCTTCCAAAATAGAGCCACTAAGCATGTCACACATGAATATAGATCATTTACTGTAGTGGAACATAACAGGCATGACAAAGACAAATGGTTTTCCTCTTTTTATTACAATTTACTGTACACGAAGATAGTTCTCTACTTGAGCTCCTTCACAGCCAGACCTGAAAAGAGATGAGCTGGTTAGAAACTACATTACATGAATCATGCTCATTCACAAAACATGCTTTGAGTGACCAAGCTACAAACTTGATAGACTTGACATTATTAGAAATGCTACTGGCAGTAGGAAGACAAGCGAAAGTTAGCTTGTTCAAATCCCTGAGCAGATTTTGGGAAACATCTGTTGATATGTCCTTGAGCAAGGCACTTAACCATAACTGCTCTGGATAAAAGCATATTACAGTTGGGGGTTCAGGAAAGAATATAAATCAATTTAAAAAAGGGAACTGCAACATTTTAGCGACATGAAATCTTATTCAAATCTGTTCATATACACCCCCTGGAAGAACGACACGTAAAAACATTTTCTGACAAGCGACCACTTAGATATGGTCAAGTTAATAAATTCTCAAAAAGTTTGGGAATAGCATATTAGGGCATTAGCAAAAATTCTATAGCAACATAGAATGGGAAAGCAGCAATGTTTTTGAACAATTAATAGATACGGCAGTAAATAGGAACAGAGTCTACTCAGACCAGTGCGCCATAGCCAATCAGAGCTACAGTAGGCCTTCATGAAAACAAGACATTTGCCACAGACCTGCTATCATTCACTTTGCACTGGATGTTTGCTAGCAGTTATTTACTTTATTTTTATTTACATTTTTGCACACCAGTATTTCCACATCATCATCTGCACATCTATCACACCAGTGTTAATTTGCTAAATTGTAATAACTTTGCTACTGTGGCCTATTTATTGCCTTACCACCTCATGCCATTTGCACACACTGTATATACCTTTTTCTATTGTGTTATTGACTGTACGTTTGTTTATTCCATGTGTAACTGTGTTGTTTGTGTCGCACTGCTTTGCTTTATCTTGGCCAGGTCGCAGTTGTAAATGAGAACTTGTTTCAACTGGCCTACCTGGTTAAATAAAGGTTAAATAAAAATAAATAAACAACCTGAGAACAATATGTTTTGGACTACCAAGAAAAGTATTGTTGAGTTATATTAAATCATGCATTGAACTGCAACTACCTATTCTGCCAACAATTCCTTAGTGTACGTCATGGAATGTTGAGTGAAATATAACCTATTTTTATAACCTCAGTGTTTTTTTTTTTAGCATAAACTGGGAACTTTATATTTTTTAACTGATATGATTGTCTTTTTCATATCTTCCAAAATAGTTAAAACGCTGTCAGTTTCACTAAAATCTTCAGCGGCAATGGAAGCAAGCAGCGTTTATCTATCAGATATTTTTTTGGGAGGGGGCCAACAATATTCCCAGACAGCTCAAAGCATTAAGGAATATACATCCATGCACCGGTGGAACTCAAATTCTGATGAAGTTGAAACTAAGCATTTGGTCTATCCTTACACTCCTAGCAAGTGTGCAAATGCACCAAACATGTGGTGTTTGGACAACTTGCATAGTAATAGATCAGATTACTTCATCACGTTCAATTTGTAACCACTCCGCACTGACAAAATTACATCTTTATAGACTGGACATTGTCACCAGACTACAGGATTAACGGTCTTGAGA
This sequence comes from Salvelinus alpinus, assembly GCF_045679555.1. NCBI lineage: Eukaryota > Metazoa > Chordata > Actinopteri > Salmoniformes > Salmonidae > Salvelinus > Salvelinus alpinus. Next base: position 78,477,721 of record NC_092088.1, read on the forward strand.
GATGGTCCTATAAAACAGATTTCAGACTCCTTCTGCCAATTACCAACCACAACATGCCAGATTCCATGTGATGAAAGTTGAGCATCTTACCTGGGGGCAGTGACTGTTTCAGCTTCTCTGCCTTCTCCTTGTCTGTGATGACGAGGGTGTACAGGTACCGGCTGCAACGCACCTTGAACTTGACATTGTCCTTGTTCTTCTTGATCTTTACGGCTGTGGGATAATAAACAAGAAGCAATCTGAACATTCAACACTATGGTTCGTAGTCAGCGTTCCCAGACAGAATCCTATGTGGGTGCAGAAATGATAAAGACATAAGCGTTAACAAACTCCACATTGAGTGTACCGACTAGTGCACAAAACCTGATTCAATTGTCAGATGAGCAGAGCATGTGGGCAACAATGTAATACTTACACTTGGCATCCTTCCTCCTTGCTGTAAGCAGGAAATCTTTTATTTCTTCTATTTTTCGTGGCTGAAATACAACAGGTAAATAATAAGTATAAATAAGCAACAACCACACAACTACAGGGGTTAACTCAACGCAAAAACCTTAGCTAACATGGCATGACATTATAGTCTCATTGCTGACATAGCTTGTTATTATTCTCTCTTGGCTAGATGGCTAACTAAATGAAAGTAATCTGCGGATTGTCAGTGGACCGGTGGAACTAAAGATTCTGGTTATATCAGAACTTAGCACTAGGTCCACCTTTATTCTGGCAAGCGTGTAAATGCATCACAAGCACGAGACAGCCTGTGATGGTTGGACAACTTGCTAAGACATGCTGGTTAGCCAGGTTAACATTGGCTAGCTAACGTTCGCTAGTTAGCTCGTTACAACTCACGATGACAGTTGTAGCTGCCTTTCACTGTAACTATCACCACTCGACTCGTTGACATTTCAGTTACTAACGAAATAGTTACACAATATCAGTTTAAGTTAGCTAGCAACTCGTGTACTGGCGGTAGCCAACCACGGCAACTTTACTAGGTCGCACCGGAATTGGCCTGTACTAACTAGTAGCCTACTCGGCTAGATAATGCTGGCTAACTAGTTACACAGGTAACAACCAGGCAAACAGATAGCAACGGTCGCAACGAAATAGCTAACAGTAAGCTTACTAAACAACAGTCTGCCATGAACAGTTAGCCACGTAATTAAAATTCTAAGAATGGTCCTCACCATCTTGCCGTGTCAGCGGACTGAAGCCTGAAAGACCGTAGAAGGTTAAGGGTCAGAATGCAGATAATTTCAGTAGAACAAGCAATGCAAAACTAATACTAGGTTTATTATATGGTTACATTTTTGTAAGATCATTCTTTAATAATTTTGGGGGCATATTATGCAGTTAAATGAAGGATGGAGGATGATTATAAATGTGATATTGACTGTATGGAAAAAATATACAACTTACACAGCCTGCAAGCGAGGGGACGAAGAGGACGGAACTTCCGCTGACGTAAAATTTATAGTTCAAGCTACGGCATACCATGGAGGACAAATGTAAGACGAACGACTTTCTCTTCACTCATTTATCCTTACATAAACATGTACTTTTTTAATTTTCCCAGAAACAATAACCAATTTGCAAACTCCTGATCCAACATGGCGTAGCAGTGCAGACGTGTTTGTCGTTGTCCCGTGTACATTTAGTTTTTTCGTCTTTTTTTGGTATATATTTCAATCTCTTTTCTCCATTTTAAAATTAAATATACCTTTCGGCAACCAGTCTCACCCAATGTGATACGGATCTGCTATTTTTTAGACCTTATAGCTAGAACCTCCATCAGATGCTAACCAGCTGATTAGTTACTTGCTATTTAGTCATATATTTTTTTCTTCTATTTAGTCATTGTTAACCACTGCTAGCTGCCTTTACCTTTAGCTCAGACACCAGCCGCTTTTAGCTTGGATAAATCTTAGTTTTGCATCTCCTCATTGGTTTATAGAAGCAGGTACCCACGTGCCATCTCCTCATTGGTTATACCCACGTGGGTGATTGAAAAACGAACTGTTTTGCCGGTAGTCGTAGTAATACAATGAAGGTTTAGATGCGATCACCATATAAGTTAAACATGAAAATGCATGGAAGGAGGAGAGATGACTAGAAACGATTCGGTTGGCCATTTTATGTGTGGATTAATTGTTGGAGTAGAGGTCCTTGTGCATTTCAGGTAAAATAACAACTCAATGTTTATATCCCAGGACAAATTAGCTAGCAACAGCAAGCTAGCTAAATAGGACAAATTAACGTTAGCTAGCAAGTGCAAGCTAACTAGCTAAATTGCCATACATTTTAATGCTTTTCGACCTGTCCCCAAATTAATGTCATTGGTTCAGAGTTTGTTTTGATATTTTAACCTGCGTGTCATGATCGCGTTGGTGTGGGGGGGCAAAATACATTTAAGCAGGATAGCGCACGATGGCGCACTCGCGCAGCCGGTTTGGGTGCCGTGTTAGCATACCAAACAAAGATTCTATGGTGTTAGAAAATTGGAGACCAATCACATTAATGAACAATGATGGAAAGCTACTTGCATCCATCTTTCCAGAAAGACTTAAAAATGGTCTTGACCAAATCATTGATGATACCCAGTCTGGTTTTATGAAGGGCAGACATATATGTAATAATATTCGACTAGTATTGGACTTGATAGACTACAATAGCTTTATTTTATCTGTAGACTTTTACAAGGCATTTGATACAGTTTAACATTTTCTTTTTGAGACTTCAATTTTTTGATTTTGGTCAATATTTTCAAAGTGTAATTAAGACACTTTACAATAATAGTAACAGCTCTGTTAAATTATCCCATGGAACTTCACAGAGATTCAACATTAGACGTGGAATTAAACAAGGATGCCCAATTTCTCATTTCTTATTTTTATTGGTCACACAAGTTATGACACTTCATATAAATAAGGATAGTTTTAGGGGTATTCAGATACAAGACAAAGAGATAAAATGTTCACAATTGGCTGATGACACCACCATTTTTTTAAAGATCATAATGAAGTCAGGAAAGCTATTGAGTGTATTAATGCCTTCTCACATGTATCAGCTTTATCTCTGAATATTAGGACATGTGAATTATTTGCGTTGAAAAGATTTGACTTAAACTCAGTATGTAATATCCCTGTAAAAGATATGATCACATATCTTGGTATTAAAGTTAGCAAAGATCAGAAAGAAAGGGGCAACTTAAATGTCTCTCCTATTGCAGAGAAAATTGGAAAGAGATTTAACTCCTGGTTATTAAGAGATCTTTCTTTATCTGGATGTGTACTTTTATCAAAATCTGAAGGTCTGTCCAGATTAGTTTATACCTCCCTTACCTTGGATGTTACTCTGTCAGTAACTAAAATGGTTGATACTAAATTATGTAACTTCATATGGAGGAATAAACCTCATTATTTAAGAAAAGTGGTAATATGTAGCACCCAACGTGTGGGAGGGTTGAATGCTCTGGAGTTTACAACCTCTAATATAATATTTAAGATTACATGGATAAAACACTGTTTAAGAAATATAGATTGCATTTGGAATATCATCCCTAATTTAATATTCCAACAGATTGGTGGTCTAGAATTCTTACTCAAATACAACTTTGATATGGGCAAAATCCCTATTAAGCTTGCAAACTTTCATAAACAAGAACTTCTAATTTGGAACCTCATGTACAAACACAATTTTTCCCCACATAGGTATACAATAATAAAGACATAAAATACAAAAACAAGTCGTTATTTTTCCAGAACTGGTTTGACAACAACCTTATTTGGATTTAACAATTATTGAATAATGATGGACAACTATATGATTATCCAGAATTTATCAGAACACACAATGTTACATTCACTCCTGAGGAGTACCAAATTGTTGTTAGAGCTGTCCCTAAAGGTGCTATTCTTCTTTTAGGAGAATATAACACTACTCCAAGTGCAACTGTTGAGGATTTTGTAGCCTCAATACAATTGGAAGGAATTGACATTTTAAACTATAAATGTAATCACATGTATATAAGGAAACTATGTCAATATGTTACTATTCCCTCTGCTAAAATGTACTGGAATGCAGCCCTAGGACAAGTGAACTGGAACAAAGTTTCGTTGTTGTCTGGTAAATATTGTATATTTAATAAGGTGAAAGAAGTATCATACAAACTCATTCATAGACTACCCTGTAAAGACCTTTATTATACACAGATTTAAAATAGCTATTGATAACAAATGTGTATTTTGTGGTTGTGACCCAGAAACTCTTGACTATTTATTTTGGGACTGTTCTTATGTCAGAAGATTTGAGTGAGTTAGAAGTTTTTATTTTAAAAGAAACAACTATTAATGTTAATCTGAAAGACTCTGATATTATGTTTTATTTTGATTCAAATGATATGGACCCTGATTTAACTTTCATTGTTCATTTATTTATCTTTCATGGAAGATTCTTTATCCATAAAATGAAGTGGGCAGAGAACAAACCCCTTTTCACATTATTTAAGACAGAATTAAAATATTATTTTGAAATGATCAGTAAATGTAAAAACAAAAAAGCAATATGCACCATAAAAGTATTTAACAAATTGAAAATGAATCTTGATATGTAATACCCCTGTCTGTTAGGTTTATGTACTCTTGTTTGTATATTTCAATTTTTTTCTATTTGTTGTGTTTATAATAAAAATAAAAAATAAAAACCCTGAGCATACCGGACTGCTTTTCTCCACTACATCACCAGATTCCTGTCGTAAGCCCTGGACCATTACTCCAGATCATCGCAGCTAGCTAGCTGCTACCGATTGGCCCAGCCCCGAAGCTAGCCTTGAGCCAGGCCCATCACCCGGCCTGCTCAGTGGACCCTATGATCACTCGGCTACACAGTGAAGAGTCCAGGAGGCATCAGCTAACACGACTAGAAGCCACTACATCACCGGATTCCTGACGTAAGCTCTGGACCTTTGCATCGGATCATCGCAGCTAGCTAGCTGCTACTGAGTGGCTATAGTGGCTAACGCCCTTGTCCTGAAGCTAACACCAGTTAGCCTCGAGCCAGGCTCATCTCCCGGCTAGCAAACCGGGCTTGGCCGGACGTTGGTCAAGACGCTTCTGCTAGCCCCAGCCTGCTATCTTTATGAACGCTGTGTCTCCCGCTTGCTAGCATAGTAACGACTACCTAACGGCTTCACTGTTTCATCTATTGCTGTTCACTGGACCCTATGATCACCTGGCTACATAGCTGATGCCTGCTGGACTGTTCGTTAATCACGGTACTCCATTTTGTTTAAATGATGGCCCCAGCTTCGAACTCAGGCCATGTGTGTAGTTAACTGACCCTCTAGGCCATTCATCGCCCATTCACCTGTTGTTGTTGTCTTTGCTGATTAGCTGTTGTCTTACCTGTTGTTTTCTTAGCTAGCTCTCCCAATCAACACCTGTGATTGCTTTATGCCTCGCTTTATGTCTCTCTTAAATGTCAATATACCTTGTATACTGTTGTTTAAGGTAGTTATCATTGTTTTATTTTACTGCGGAGCCCCTAGCCCCACTCAACATGCCTCAGATACCTCTTTTGTTCCACCTCCCACACATGCTGTAACCTCACCCACTATAACTAGTGCGTCCAGAGATGCAACCTCTCTTCGTCACTCAATGCCTAGGTTTACCTCCACTGTACCCGCACCCTACCATACCCCTGTCTATATTATGCACTGAATCTATTCTACAACGCCCAGAAATCTGCTCCTTTTATTCTCTGTCCCAAACGCACTAGACAACCAGTTTTGATAGCCTTTAGTTGTACCCTCATCCTACTCCTCCTCTGTTCCTCGGATGATGTAAAGGTTAACCAGGCCCTGTGTGTCCCCAGGCGCACTCATTTGTTGACTTCTGTAACCGTAAAAGCCTTGGTTTCATGCATGTTAACATCAGAAGCCTCCTCCCTAAGTTTGTTTTACTCACTGCTTTAGCACACTCCGCCAACCCTGATGTCCTTGCCGTGTCTGAATCCTAGCTTAGGAAGGCCACCAAAAATTCTGAGATTTCCATCCCCAACTACAACATTTTCCGTCAAGATAGAACTGCCAAAGGGGGAGGAGTTGCAATCTATTGCAGAGAGAGCATGCAAAGTTCTGTCATACTTTGCAGGTCTATGCCCAAACAGTTCGAGCTTCTAATTTTAAAAATGTATCTCTCCAGAAATAAGTCTCTCACTTTTGTCTCCTGTTATATACCCCCCCCCCCCCCCCCCCTCAGCTCCCAGCTGTGCCCTGGACATTATATGTGAATTGATTGCCCCCCATCTAACTTCAGAGTTCGTTCTGCTAGGTGACCTAAACTGGGATATGCTTAACACCCCGGCCGTCCTACAGTCTATGCTAGATACCCTCAATCTCACACTAATTATCAAGGATCCCACCAGGTACAACCCTAAATCCAAAAACATGGGCAAAGTCCATGGAGAATAAGAGCACCTCCTCCCAGCTGCCCACTGCACTGAGGCTAGGAAACACTGTCACCACCGATAAATCCACGATAATCGAGAATTTCAATAAGCATTTCTCTATGTGGCTGGCCATGATTTCCTCCTGGCTACCCCAACCCCTGCCAACAGCTCCGCACCCACCGCAGCTACTTGCCAAAGCCTCCCCAGCTTCTCCTTCACCCAAATCCAGATAGCAGATGTTCTGAAAGAGCTGCAAAACCTGGACCTGTACAAATCAGCTGGGCTAGACAATCTGGACCCTCTCTTTGTAAAATGAGCTGCCGCCATTGTTGCAACCTCTATTAGTCTGTTCAACAACTCTTTCGTATCGTCCGAGATTCCTAAAGATTGGAAAGCTGCCGCGGTCATCCCCCTCTTCAAAGGGGGTGACACTCTAGACCCAAACTGTTACAGACCTATATCCACCCTGCCCTGCCTTTCCAAAGTCTTCGGAAGCCAAGTTAATAAACAGATCACTGACCATTTCGAATCCCACCGTACCTTCTCCGCTGTGCAATCCGGTTTCCGAGCTGGTCACGGGTGCATTTCTCTATGTGGCTGGCCATGATTTCCTCCTGGCTACCCCAACCCCTGCCAACAGCTCCGCACCCACCGCAGCTACTTGCCAAAGCCTCCCCAGCTTCTCCTTCACCCAAATCCAGATAGCAGATGTTCTGAAAGAGCTGCAAAACCTGGACCTGTACAAATCAGCTGGGCTAGACAATCTGGACCCTCTCTTTGTAAAATGAGCTGCCGCCATTGTTGCAACCTCTATTAGTCTGTTCAACAACTCTTTCGTATCGTCCGAGATTCCTAAAGATTGTTAATAAACAGATCACTGATAAACAGATCACTGACCATTTCGAATCCCACCGTACCTTCTCCGCTGTGCAATCCGGTTTCCGAGCTGGTCACGGGTGCACCTCAGCCACGCTCAAGGTCCTAAACGATATCATAACCGCCATGGATAAAAGACAGTACTGTGCAGCCGTCTTCATCGACCTGGCCAAGGCTTTCGACTTGGCCAATCACCGTATTCTTATCGGCAGACTCAACAGCCTTGGTTTCTCAAATGACTGCCTCGTCTGGTTCACCAACTACTTCTCAGACAGAGTTCAGTGTGTCAAATCGGAGGGCCTGTTGTCCGGACCTCTGGCAGTCTCTATGGGGGTACCACAGGGTTCAATTCTCGGGTCAACTCTCTTCTCTGTATTTCTCAATGATGTCGCTTTTGCTGCGGGTGATTCCTTGATCCACCTCTACGCAGACGACACCATTCTGTATACATCTGGCCTTCTTTGGATACTGTGTTAACAAACCTCCAAACGAGCTTCAATGCCAAACAACACTCCTTCCGTGGCCTCCAACTGCTCTTAAATGCGAGTAAAACTAAATGCATGCTCTTCAACCGATCGCTGCCTGCACCTACCCGCCCGACTAGCATCACTACTCTGGACGGTTCTGACTTAGAATATGTGGACAACTACAAATACCTAGGTGTCTGGCTAGACTGTAAACTCTCCTTCCAGACTCATATTAAGCATCTCCAATGCAAAGTTAAATCTAGAATCGGCTTCCTATTTCACAACAAAGCCTTCTTCACTCACGCTGTCAAGCATACTCTCGTAAAACTGACTATCCTTCCGATCCTCGTCTTCGGCGATGTCATTTACAAAATAGCCTCCAACACTCTACTCAGCAAACTGGATTCAGTCTATCACAGTGCCATCCGTTTTGTCACCAAAGCCCCATATACCACCCACCACTGCGACCTGTATGCTCTCGTCGGCTGGCCCTCGCTACATATTCGTCGTCAGACCCACATCATCTATAAGTCTTTGCTAGGTAAAGCTCTGCCTTATCTCATCTCACTGGTCACCATAACAACACCCACCTGTAGCACGTGATCCAGCAGGTATATCTCACTGGTCATCCCCAAAGCCAACACCTCCTTTGGCCGCCTTTCCTTACAGTTCTCTGCTGCCAATGACTGGAACGAATTGCAAAAATCACTAAAGTTGGAGACTTATATCTCCCTCACTAACTTTAAGCATCAGCTGTCTGAGCAGCTCACCGATCGCTGCAGGTGTACACAGCCCATCTGTAAATAGCCCATCCAACTACCTACCTCATCCCCATATTGGTTTTATTGACTTTTTTTGCTCTTTTGCATGCCAGTATTTCTACTTGTACATCATCATCTGCACATCTATCACTCCAGTGTTAATTTGCTAAATTGTAATTACTTCGCGACTATGGCCTATTTACTGCCTTACCTCCTTACTCCATTTGCACACACTGTGTATAGATTTTTCTATTGTTATTGACTGTACTTTTGTTTATCCTATGTGTAACTCTGTGTTGTTTTTTGTCACACTGCTTTGCTTTATCTTGAATAAAAATAAAAATGAGATTCGAGCAATCTAAATACAGTAATGCAACAGGTTATAAGCTAGTTTGCAAGGCAGGTAGATCCTATAAAACATTGTAGGAGTCATCTACTTATTATTTTTGTTTCTTTTTTATTTAACCTTTATTTAACTAGGCAGTTAAGTCAGTTAAGAACACATTCGTATTTACTCGTGTTAATTTAATGTGTTCTGTATAGGATGTCTATCTAGATTAGGTTTTGTACACTATATGCCGGGTCACACGGGGTTATATTCCACTCACTGGTCACAATTTTTTCTGTTCCAATGGAAGTCAATGAACTAAGTAGACCAGACACAGCTGCTATCGCATGGTCTATGGGAGACACACCCCCTACAAGGTCATGAACAGTAAAAATCTTGTTTTTCATGAAAATGGATGATATTTGGAAGAAACCAGATCAAAGTATGATAACCAAAGTATGAAAAATGACTGATGCTTCTACATTGATAAAGTTTGATCTTTCTGGTCCCTTCCCCCATGTCAAATACTTGAATTCAGAAGACGGGATTATTAAGTAGACAGGAACTGACGAAGGATTAAATATGATGGAAAAAAATGGCAGAGAGTACATGAAATGTACTCGGATGGGTGGGGCGTTTCAAAAACTAGAAGATGGCGGAGGCGGATGTTTTGTTTGAAACTGATGAGAGTGAGAAGGAGAATACAGAAGGAAACAAGGTAAGTAAAGGGGTCCTGGAGTAAATCCAGGCCTAGTTCTGACTGTTCTTTAAACGGAGCGAGGGTTTTGGATCGATCCAGATACCTGGGATGTCCGTTTGAAGTGTCAATGAAAATTAAAGCTGCGTTAGATGAGGTGGCATCAGTGAAAATAACAAGAAATCCGTTTTATTTGGGGGTTTCGTATGTCCGAGGAGCAGAAGGAGCTTGCTTTGCACCTGTAAAAGATATAGGATTGGAATGTGTCGTGTGTGGATCTGCGAAGCAGGTTGCCTATCAAGGGTGTTATCTCTGGAGTGGCGCTAGAAGTGAGAGGATGTAACTGAATAAATAGATGCAGTGGATGGTGCACGCCGACTGACCCGCATTGAGGAAGCCCACTCCATCTATTCTTTTGAATTATGTGAGATATCCTGTGAGAGCCTTCGTGCCCAAACCCATGCGGTGTGATAAATGTAAACCATTTGGACATGTCAAGTGTATGTAGACGGGAGGAGTATCGCATGCCAGTTGAGGTGAAATGCTGTAAATGTGGTGGTGAACATGCACCAGAATTCATGAAGTGCCCAGTTAGGGTGAAGGAGATGGAGGTGGCAAGTATAAGGGCTGTCCAGCATGTCTCCTATCCGGAGGCAGTGATAAGAGGGGAAGAAGGGAGTAAAGGTGAAGAAACAATGGTAGTTTGGTCCGCGTCCGTAATCGGTCTGTGGTCAAGCAACCACCCCTCATCACTGTCAAATGCTCCCGAAAACACTTCAGCGAGCAAGCCTTTCTAATCGACCTGGCCCGGGTATCCGGAAGGATATTGACCTCATCCCGTCAGTAGAGGATGCCTGGTTGCGCTTTAAAAGTGCTTTCCTCACCATCTTAAATAAGCATGCCCCATTAAAAAAATGTAGAACTAAGAACAGATATAGCCCTTGGTTCACCCCAGACTTCCTATTTTGCAACAAAGCCTCCTTCACTCATGCTGCCAAACATACCCTTGTAAAACTGACTATCCTACCGATCCTCGACTTCGGCGACGTGATTTACAAAATAGCCTCCAACACTCTACTCAGCAAACTGGATGCAGTCTATCACAGTGCCATCCGTTTTGTCACCAAAGCCCCATATACTACCCACCACTGTGACCTGTATGCTCTCGTCGGCTGGCCCTCGCTACATATTCGTCGCCAGACCCACTGGCTCCAGGTCATCTTTAAGTGTTTGCTAGGTAAAGCCCCGTCTTATCTCAGCTCACTGGTCACCATAACAACACCCACCCGTAGCACGTGCTCCAGAAGGTATATTTCACTGGTCACCATAACAACACCCACCCGTAGCACGTGCTCCAGAAGGTATATTTCACTGGTCACCATAACAACACCCACCCGTAGCACGTGCTCCAGAAGGTATATTTCACTGGTCATCCCCAAAGCCAAAGCCTTTCCTTCCAGTTTTCTGCTGCCAATGACTGGAACGAATTGCAAAAATCACTGAAGCTGGAGACTTATATCTCCCTCTCTAACTTTAAGCATCAGCTGTTAGAGCAGCTTACCGATCACTGCACCTGTACACAGCCCATCTGTAAATAGCACACCCGACTACCTCATCCACATATTATTACTTACCCTCTTGCTCTTTTGCACCCCAGTATCTCTACTAGCACATCATCATTTGCACATATCACTCCAGTATTCATGCTAAATTGTAATTATTTTTGCCTCTATGCCCTATTTATTGCCTACCTCCCTACTCTTCTACATTTGCACACACTGTACATAGATCTTTATTTATTTTCTTGTGTTATTGACTGTACGTTTGTTTATGTGTAACTCTGTGTTGTTTTTGTCACACTGCTTTGCTTTATCTTGGCCAGGTCGCAGTTGTAAATGAGAACTTGTTCTCAACTGGCCTACCTGGTTAAATAAAGGTTAAATAAAAAAATATAGTAAGCCTATAGCACAAATGCAGGACGTTTATTGCATATTACATTTTGAAATTCTTGCCATGCTTGACTACGTTGAATACACTAATCATTTGAATGATTTAAGAGTGCAATTATCTTTTATCTTTCTATTATTTCAAGTGTCAAAACAGATAATTCACTGGTTTGCAGCAAAAATGCATCGTCCTTCGGTTAGCTTCATTCAACGGTAGACACTCCATATGGCTATTGGAAAATATCTAATTTTTCTCTCACTATCTTCCTAGTTTGAGATGATGGTGAAAGTAATCAGAAGTTTTAGTTTAGCAACCAGAGGGTGATACAGTCTATAGCCCAATCATAAACTGCTTAAAGTGGTCCTATGGACGGATACTCCATTCTCCTCTGTGGAGCTTTGCAGCTCCTTCAGGGTTATCTTTGGTCTCTTTGTTGCCTCTCTGATTAATGCCCTCCTTGCCTGGTCCGTGAGTTTTGGTGGGCGGCCCTCTCTTGGCAGGTTTGTTATGGTGCCATATTCTTAAATTTTTTTAAATAATGGATTTAATGGTGCTCTGTGGGATGTTCAAAGTTTCTGATATTTTTTATAACCCAACCCTGATCTGAACTTCTCCACAACGTTGTCTCTGACATGTTTGGAGAGCTCCTTGGTCTTCATGGTGCCGCGTGCTTGGTGGTGGCGTTGCAGACTCTGGGGCCTTTCAGAACTGGTGTATACATATACTGAGATCATGTGACAGATCATGTAACACTTATATTGCACACAGGTTTAACTAATTTATTTAACTAATTATGTGACTTCTGAAGGTCATTGGTTGAACCTGATCTTATTTAGGGGCTTCATAGCAAAGGTGGAAATATATATGAACGCACCACTTTTCAGTAAAAAAAAATTTAAACTAGTAATTTTTTTCATTTCACTTCACTTATTTGGACTATTTTGTGTATGTCCATTACATGAAGTCCCCCGAGGGGGATGAATACTTTTGCAAGGCACTGTATATTAATAAGCCCTACCAGTTCAACAGTGCCGCTCTGTATTCGTGTACAGAGCGGCACTGTACAGAGCGGCACTGTATGATATACCCCTCTCTGTCAATAATTTACATCTTCTGTCTCTGTGTGGGTTGGAGTGTTCTCTTTAATGGTGTGAGTTTGACTGACAGCTCAGGGTGTCTCTGCGGAGTCATACACTCTGCTCTCTGCATTCATTAATAAAGACAGTATGTGCATCCCAAATGGCACCCCATTCCCTTCATAGTGCACTACTGTAGACCAGTGCCCATGGGCATTATAAAGGGAATAGGTTGCCCTTTGGGACGCATACTTTCAATACTACTTCATTAACACATAGGCTAGTACACTGATACAGTAGATTCTGAAAGTATTCAGACCACTGAACTTTTTCCACATTTTGTTACGTTACAGCCTTATTCTAAAATTGATAAAATAGCTTTTCCCCCCTCATCAATCTACACACAACACCCCATAATGAAAAATTAAAAAACAGTTTTTTAGACATTTTTGCAAATGTATTAAAAATAAAATGAAATATTGCATTTACTTAAGTATTCAGACTCTTTACTCAGTACTTTGTTGAAGCACCTTTGGCAGCAATTACAGCCTTGAGTCCTCTTGGGTATGACGCTACAAGCTTGGGGATTTGGGAATTGGGGAGTTTCTCCAATTCCTCTACAGATCTTGCCAAGCTCTGTCAGGTTGGATGGGGAGCGTCGCTGCACTGCTATTTTCAATTCTCTCCAGAGATGTTTGATCGTGTTCATGTCCGGGCTCTGGATGGGCCACTCAAGGACATTGAGACTTGTCCCGAAGCCACTCTTTCATTGTCCTGGCTGTGTGCTTAGGGTTGTTGTCCTGTTGGAAGGTGAACCTTCATCCCAGTCTGAGGTCCTGAGCGCTCTGGAGTAGGTTTTCATCAAGAATTCTTCTGTACTTTGCTCTGTTCATCTTTTCCTCGATCTTGACTAGTCTCCCAGTCCCTGCCCCTGAAAAACATCCCCACAAGATGGAGCTACCACCACCATGCTTTACCGTAAGGATGGTTTTGGCCAGGTGATGAGCGGTGCCTGGTATCCTCCAGACGTGACACTTGGCATTCAGGCCAAAGAGTTCAATCTTGGTTTTATCAGACTAGAGAATCTTCTTTCTTATGGTCTGAGAGTCTATGTGCCTTTTGGCAAACTCCAAGCAGGCTGTCATGTGCCTTTTTCCTGAAGAGTGGTTTCCGTCTGGCCACTCTACCATAAAGGCCTGATTGGTGGAGTGCTGCAGAGATGGTTGTCCTTCTGGAACGTTCTCCCATCTCCACAGATGAAATCTGGAGCTCTGTCAGAGTGTCCATCGAGTTCTTGGTCACCCCCCTGACCAAGGCCCTTCTCCCCCGATTGCTCAGTTTGGCCGGGCGGCCAGCTCTAGGAAGAGTCTTGCTGGTTCCATACTTCTTTTCCATTTAAGAATGTTTGAGGCCACCGTGTTCTGGGGATCTTCAATGCTGCAGACATTTTTTGGTATCCTTCCCCAGATCTGTGCCTCGACACAATCCTCACAAGGAGCTCTACGGACAATTCGTTCGACCTCATGGATTCGGTTTTGCTCTGACATGCACTGTCAACTGTGGAACCTTATATAGACAGGTGTGCCTTTCCAAATCATATCCAATCAATTGAATTTACAAAAGGTGGACTCCAATCAAGTTGTAGGAACATCTCACGGATGATCAATGGAAACAGGATGCACCTGAGCTCAATTTCAAGTCTCATAGCAAAGGGTCTGAATACTTATGTAAATAAGGTATGTTTTGTTTTATATACATTTGCAAACATTTCTAAAAAACAGTTTTCGTCTTGTCTTTGTGGGCTATTGTGTGTAGATTGATGAGGGGAAAAAGTAATTTAATCAATTTTAGTATAAGGTTGTAACGTAACAAAATGTGAAAAAAGTGAAGGTGTCTGAATACTTCTGGATCCCCCCTCTCTCTCTGTTCGTTGTTCTTTTGGGATGCAGAATAATGCCAGGTTTGTCAATGAAATTCACAATCACAACACAATCATCTAAATAGCAAACTATAAAAACATTTCTGATATTGATGAGAATGTCTAGCCCCTCATTGTTATTCTAGATTTTCTTAGTATTTACCATTTCAAAGAAGTTTGTGTTGGATTGGATGCAGGCCAGGGGTGCCGTTTAATTGCCTTTTCATTAATTAACCAAAACGGTCTGTTATTCCAGTAAGACACAACAATTGTTGCCTGCTGAGAAAAATCTATAATTTTCATCAAATAATTCCTTTCATTCTGTTCATCCTCCATTTCAGGTTCACCCTTTCTAAGACATACCTGTGCCATGCAGTTCTAGATAACTAACAGAAGAGGTCACTAACCCATCATGAATGGAGTGGTATAATTCTCACTGTGAAACATGGGTGGCACTGTCTACCCTGGTAACAATGGGCTTGGTGGCCACATCTTTTTAAGTCTAATAAAATGAGAGAATTGGATGGATTCATTTTGAAGGACAGAGTTGGGAAATATATTTTTTTGAATATAGGGAGTTAAAGATAAAATCACAAAAATATGTTTAAACTGTATATGCTATTGAAAAGGGTAAAGTTTTTTATTTAACCTTTATTTAACTAGGCATGTCAGTTAAGAACAAATTCTTACTTATTTTTTGGGATTACATTTTTTTATAAATACAATATAAATATAGGACAAAACACACATTCCAACAAGAGAGACACCACTACACAAAGAGAGACCTAAGACAACAACATAGCAAGGCAGCAACACAACATAACAACAAAATGGTAGCAACACAACATGGTACAAACATTATTGGGCACAGACAACAGCACAAAGGGCAAGAAGGTAGAGACAACAATATCACACAAAGCAGCCACAACTGTCAGTAAGAGTGTCCATGATTGAGTCTTTGAATGAAGAGATTGAGATAAAACTGTCCAGTTTGAGTGTTTGTTGCAGCTCGTTCCGGTCGCTAGCTGCAGCGAACTGAAAAGAGGAGCGACCCAGGGATGTGGGTGCTTTGGGGACCTTTAACAGAATGTGACTGGCAGGACGGGTGTTGTATGTGGAGGATGAGGGCTGCAGTAGATATCTCAGATAGGGGGGAGTGAGGCCTAAGAGGGTTTTATAAATAAGCATTAAGAGTACAGTGATGTGTCCTATAAGGAGAATGGCCGAAAGGTAAAGAACATCTAGCCGCTCGAGAGCAACCTTACGTGCCGATCCATAAATTATGTCTCCGTAATCTAGCATGGTCATCTGAATCAGGGTTAGTTTGGCAGCTGGGGTGAAAGAGGAGCGATTACGATAGAGGAAACCAAATCTAGATTTAACTTTAGCCTTCGGCTTTGATATGTGCTGAGAGAAGGATGTAAAACAAAGGGCTTTATAAATACATTTGATTGATTGACAGTGCACCGTCTAGCCATACTCCCAAGTACTTTACTACCTCAAGCTCTAAACCCTCAGAGGTAGTAATCACACCTGTGGGGAGAGGGGCATTCTTCTTATCAAACCACAAGACCTTTGTTTTGGAGGTGTTCAGGACAAGGTTAAGGGTAGAGAAAGCTTGTTGGACACTAAGAAAGCTTTGTTGTAGAGCATTTAACACCAAATCCGTGGAGGGGCCAGCTGAGTATAAGACTGTATTATCTGCATATAAATGGATGAGAGGGCTTCCTACTGCCTGAGCTATGTTGTTAATGTAAATTGAGAAGAGCTTCCATTAACACTATTGTTCCATCACATCTTAAAGTCCAATGCTATCTTGGAATTCAGTGCCATTTTGAAATTATTACCTTGAACAATCTGCTCCTATTGGATTCATGAACTGTAAATGAGCCAGTCTTTCAGAAATGCATTTACAAATAGCTTCTGAGCGTACTTTGAAAAAAGCCAACAATTGAACTGTTGCAAATGCTCTTAATAGGCTGTGAGTGCGTTTAAACAGGCAGCCAATTCTGACCAGTTACCACTAATTGGTAGGGCCGGGATGATACCAGTATTGCAAAACTCATTAGTATCGTGGCAAGGAAACAAAACATGAAGCGGATTTAACTTCTTTAGGAGTCAGGTCTATTTCGTGTTCTCATTTTTGCCATGGCAAAAACACTGCTGGTATCATCACAGCCCTACTAATTGTTCTTCTGACCAATGAGATCAGCTCTTTTGCCAATAATTGCGCAAATGATCAGAATTGGGGTTCCTGTGTAAACGCAGCCTTTGACTATGGGCCAGATTCAGATCAGCTGCCCATCACCAACACGTCTTATTGTGAAAACTGGCAGAATTTAGCTGTATAGGAGTCTAATGGAGATTTAGTGCATGTCCAAACTACTGTGGTAATACTATCAGCATGTTCAATAGAATTTTGCCCATAAAATTAAAGATGATCCAATATACAATATGCACTGTATCACTAACACTATCTAATTAATAAGCAGTGGCCTGGAGTCTGTGATTGTAGCTATGGGGTCCTTCCTATAAAGCATGCATGAAAGAGTTCCTAGTCTCTCAGCCTCCTGTAACATACATATACAGTGCATTCGGAAAGTATTCAGACACCTTTTCTTTTTTCACAATTTGTTACATTACAGCCTTATTCTAAAATGAATAAAATTGTTATTTTCCCTCATCAATCTACACACAATTCCCCATAATGACAAAGCAAAAACAGGTTTTTAGAAAATGTTGAACATTTATAATAACATTTTTACTGAAGTATTACATTTACATAAGTATTCAGACCCTTTACTCAGTATTGTGTTGAAGCACCTTTGGCAGCGATTACAGCCTCAAGTCTTCTTGGGTATGACGCTACAAGCTTGGTGCTATGGAGCAGGTTTTGATCAAGGATCTCTCTGTACTTTGCTTCGTTCATCTTTCCCTCGATCCTGACTAGTCTCCCAGTCCCTGCCGCTGAAAAACATTCCCACAGCATGATGCTACCACCACCATGCTTCACCGTAGGGATGATGCCAGGTTTCCCCCAGACGACACGCTTGGCACTCAGGCCAAAGAGTTCAATCTTGGATTCATCAGACCAGAGAATCTTGTTTCTCATGGTCTGATAGTCCTTTAGGTGCCTTGGCAAACTCCAAGCGGGCTGTCATGTGCCTTATACTGAGGAGTGGCTTCCGTTTCGCCACTCTACCAAAACGGCCTGATTGGTGGAGTG
Source organism: Salvelinus alpinus (assembly GCF_045679555.1). Lineage (NCBI taxonomy): Eukaryota > Metazoa > Chordata > Actinopteri > Salmoniformes > Salmonidae > Salvelinus > Salvelinus alpinus. The sequence goes on from NC_092088.1 coordinate 78,495,464, forward strand.
CTGCAGAGATGGTTGTCCTTCTGGAAAGTTCTTCTTTCTCCACAGTGGAACTCTGGAGCTCTGTCAGAATGACCATCGGGTTCTTGGTCACCTCCCTGACCAAGGCCCTTCTCCCCCGATTGCTCAGTTTGGCCGGGCGGTCAGCTCTAGGAAATGTCTTGGTGGTTCCAAACTTCTTCCATTTAAGAATGATGGAGGCCACTGTGTTCTTGGGGCCCTTCAACGCTGCAGAAATTTTTTGGTACCCTTCCCCAGATCTGTGCTTCGACACAATCCTGTCTCCGAGCTCTACAGAACATTCCTGGCTTGGTTTTTGCTCTGACATGCATTGTCAACTGTGGGACCTTATATAGACAGGTGTGTGCCTTTTCAAATCATGTTCAATCAATTTGTAGAAATATCTCAAGGATGATCAATGGAAACAAGATGCACCTGAGCTCAATTTCGAGTTTCATAGCAAAGTGTCTGAATACTTATGTAAATAAGGTATTTCTCTAACGTAACACAATGTAGAAAAGTACAAAGGGTCTGAATACTTTCCGAATGCACTGTATACATACACAGTACCAGAGTGTGCAAATATATCAACAAGGCAAAGGGTGGCTACTTCGAACAATCTAAAATCTAAAATATATTGGGATTTTTAAAAATACTTTTTTGGTTACGACATGATTCCATGTGTGTTATTTCATAATTTTGTTGTCTTCACTATTATTCTACAATGTAGAAAATAGTCAAAATAAAGAAAAACCCTTGAATTAGTAGGTGTGTCCAAACTTTTGACCGGTACTGTGTATACGTACGCACACACGCACACGCACACGCACATATATATATATATATCCCTTTCCAGGCTGTAAGCCTACAGGTGGGGTGGGTCCGGGCTGGGAGACAGCAGGGGGAGTTCTGGATGAGAGGTAATGAGTAATTCTGGGGACGGCTCCATAATGAATCATGGTTTGGTCACACAGTGGACGACCGACTCCATAACGGCGAATGAGAATAAGGGAAGGAGGTTCATAGACCCACCATCATTGGCTCCGGATTAATTCAGTCATAAATGAAACATCGACTGTAAAATAACGCCGGACCTGAACAGACTAGTATGACAGTCTATTTGGATGAGCTAGAGTGCTTAAAGTTGTGAATGTTTTATAACCCTCAAGATAACTTTTACAGTGTTATTTATTAGAAATTAGGAGATTAAGGGTGTTGAGAATTAAAAACAACATGGTGCGTCCATGTCATTGAAGCTCTCCTCTAGCTCTTGTGCATACAGGGAGTGTTGGAGCAGAGTACCTCACACACTATCCAGCTTTCTCTCAACTTCCTTAATCTCTAATCAGTGATTGAATCATTGGTCAAATATCGACACCCTTTCACTGGCCATATCAGAGGCAAACTAAATGGTAATCAAAGTTGTACAGATGAGTGAGATTGCTGAAGGTCTGAGTGACTGATCACTCTGGCAGCATCTCAGTTTGGATTACATCTGCATGCAGCACAGCTTGTTGTCGGTTTTGGTTTCTCCAGGTTTCTGTGATTTGGACCAGTAGTCTGTGGTGCTGAACAGAGCAGAGCCTTCTTCATCCCTCAGAATCTGTCCCAAATGGCACCCTATTCCCTATATAGTGCACTACTTTTGAACTGAGGGCCCTGGTCAAAAGTAGTGCACTAAATAAGTAATAGGGTGCCATTTGGGATTCATCCTTACCCACCTCCCTCACTCTGTTCTGGCTCCTGCCAGATATGTCATCTTTGGCTGTCTTCCAGAGCATGTTTGACTGAAACTTACCTGCTAGGGCTTGGACCTCCAAAGCTCTTGCCCCCATCCCTAACTGCTCCTCACCTCCCTCCTGGCTGGCACTAGTCACTTTAATAATGTTTACATATCTGGCATTACTCGTATGTACTATATTCTACTGTATCTTAGTCACTTTAATAATATGTCTAACTTAACATATCTCACACCATTCTCATTACCATTAGATCATTACTCCTTATAGTACCATGTACCTTGAGGCTGCTCTTTTTCACTGATAATTAGGGGATGTACTGTACTATAAGACATGTAGACCTGGGGCCCATGGGCCTGACATCATAACAATACATTCTTACTTAACTGCTTTCATAGGTCCTATAGGTCCTATAGAATAGCCTTGAGCTAGCTGTCTTTCATATTACAGAATCTCATCTTGAAATGACATACTCTACTACCGGTCTAGTTGATATTCTGTTTTGAGAAAAATGTTGCTGCAGTCTGTCCATTTATCCAGTGAAGCGTTGAAATCCCTCACTCTCCTCTTATTGGCTAAGCTCTGCTGAGTGTTGCTCACATTTCTCCACCACAAGTCACCACACATATTATATATGTACTATGATCTTCAAAACAACAGATACTTGTTTACTTGGACTTAAACTATCTGGGTAGTGACCATCAAATTAATTTATTTCTCTGAGAAACTAAGCCTATACTCCACCTTTGTATCACTTTTGACGTTGCTTTTTAAAAACATTTATTAACTGAGTCATTTTAATTTCTTAAAATTTTCCTAATCACCGACAGCATTAAATACCAGGCTTTCATTCATGTGAGGTAAATATTGTAACCTAAATTATAGGGGAACCTTACATGTCCAATCAATTTGCTCTGACATGCATTGTCAACTGTGGGACCTTATATAGACAGGTGTGTGCCTTTCCAAATCATGTCCAATCAATTGAATTTACCACAGGTGGACTCCAATCAAGATGTAGAAACATGTCAAGGATGATCAATTGAAACAGGATGCACCTGAGTGCAATTTCAAGTCTCATAGAAAAGTGTCTGAATACTTATGTAAATAAGGTATTTCAGTTTTTTATTTGTAATAAATATGCATACATTTCTAAAACCCTGTTTTTGCTTTGTCAGTATGGGGTATTGTGTGTAGATTGAGTAAAACTAATAATTTAACCCATTTTAGAATAAGGCTGTAACGTAACAAAATGTGGAAAAAGTGAAGGGGTCTGAATACTTTCCATCAAGTTTTTCAAATTTTTAACAAAGGTATTGAAATAACAGTAATTACAGCTGTGAGTCTTTCTGGGTAAGTCACGAAGAGATTTCCACACTTGGATTATGCAACATTTGCCCATCGTTCTTTTAAAAATTATTCAACCTCTGTCAAATTGGTTGTTGAACATTGCTAGTTTCAGGATAAGGTAAGACCCAGATGCAGACCGTGTCGAAGTAACAATATTTATTACAGCAACAGAGGCAAAGGCACAGTGCCTTGCAAAAGTATATCAACCTTGGCATTTTCCTATTTTGTTGCATTACGACCTGTTATTTAAATGTGTTTTTATTTGGACTTCATGCAATGGACATACACAAAATAGTCCAAATTGGTGAAGTGAAATGAAAAAAATTACTTGTTTCAAAAACGTATAAAAAATTTAAAACAGAAAAGTGGTGCGTGCATATGTATTCACCCCATTTGCTATGAAGCCACTAAATAAGATCTGGTGCAACCAATTACCTTCAGAGTCACATAATTAGTTAAATAAAGTCCACCTGTGTGCAATCTAAGTGGCACATGATCTGTCACTTAGATCTCAGTATATATACACCTGTTCTGAAAGGCCCCAGAGTCTGCAACACAACAAAGCAAGGGGCACCACCAAGCAAGCGGCACCACGAAGACCAAGGAGCTCTCCAAACAGGTCAGGGACAAAGTTGTGGAGAAGTACAGATCAGGGTTGGGTTATAAAAAAATATCAAACTTTGAACATCGCACGGAGCACCATTAATTCCATTATTAAAAAATGGAAAGAATATGGCACCACCTCAAACTTGCCAAGAGACGGCCGCCCACCAAAACTCACGGACCAGGCAAGGAGGGCATTAATCAGAGAGGCAACAAAGAGACCAAAGATAACCCTGAAGGAGCTGCAAAGCGGAGATTGGAGTATCTGTCCATAGGACCACTTTAAGCTGTACACTCCACAGACCAAATCAAATTTATTTATATAGCCCTTACATCAGCTGATATCTCAAAGTGCTGTACAGAAACCCAGCCTAAAACCCCAAACAGCAAGCAATGCAGGTGTAGAAGCACGGTGGCTAGGAAAAACTCCCTAGAAAGGCCAAAACGTAGGAAGAAACCTAGAGAGGAACCAGGCTATGAGGGGTGGCCATTCCTCTTCTGGCTGTGCTGGGTGGAGATTATAACAGAACATGGCCAAGATGTTCAAATGTTCATAAATGACCAGCATGGTCAAATAATAATAATCACAGTAGTTGTCGAGGGTGCAACAAGTCAGCACCTCAGGTGTAAATGTCAGTTTGCTTTTCATAACCGATCATTAGGAGTATCTCTACCGCTCCTGCTGTCTCTAGAGAGTTGAAAACAGCAGGTCTGGGACAGGTAGCACGTCCGGTGAACAGGTCAGGGTTCCATAGCCACAGGCAGAACAGTTGAAACTGTAACAGCAGCACGGCCAGGAGGACTGGGGACAGCAAGGAGTCATCATGCCAGGTAGTCCTGAGGCATAATCCTAGGGCTCAGGTCCTCCGAGAGAGAGAAAGAAAGAGAGAAAGAGAGAATTAGAGAGAGCATACTTAAATTCACACAGGACACCGGATAAGACAGGAGAAGTACTCCAGATATTACAGACTGAAACCTAGCCCCCCGACACATAAACTACTGTAGCATAAATACTGGAGGCTGAGACAGGCTGAGACAGGAGGGTCAGACCTGGGCTTTACGGAAGTGTGGCCAGAAAAAAGCAATTGCTTAAAGAAAAAAATAAGCAAACATGTTTCGTCTTCGCCAAAAGGCATGTGGGAGACTCCCCAAACATATGGAAGAAGGTACTCTGGTCAGATGAGACTAAATTTGAGCTTTTTAGCCATCAAGGAAAATGCAATGTCTGGCGCAAACCCAACACCTCTCATCATCCCGAGAAAACCATCCCCACAGTGAAGCATGGTGGTGGCAGCATCATGCTGTGGGGATGTTTTTCATTGGCAAGGACTGGGATACTGGTCAGAATTGAAGGAATGATGGATGGTGCTAAATACAGGGAAATTCTTGAGGGAACATGTTTCAGTCTTCCAGAGATTTGAGACTGGGACGGAGGTTCACCTTCCAGCAGGACAATGACCCTAAGCATACTGCTAAAGCAACACTTGAGGGGTTTAAGGGGAAACATTTAAATGTCTTGGAATGGCCTAGTCAAAGCCCAGACCACAATCCAATTGAGAATCTGTGGTATGACTTAAAGATTGCTGTACACAAGCGAAACCCATTCAACTTGAAGGAGCTGGAGCAGTTCTTTGTTTTGTCTTATTTCTTGTATGTTTCACAAAAATATATATTTTGCATCTTCAAAGTGGTAGGCATGTTGTGTAAATCAAATGATTCAAACCCCACAAATCTATTTTAATTCCAGTTTGTAAGGCAAACAAAATTGGAAAAATGCCAAGTGGGGTGAATACTTTCGCAAAGCCACTGTACAGGACGGCAGGCAGGCTCAGGGGCAGGCAGAGTGGTCAGGCAGGCGGTTCAGGGTCAGGACAGAAAACGGTCAAAACCAGGAGGGCGAGAAAAAGAGAGGCATGGAAAAACCAGGAGCTTACAAACAAATGCTGATGAGCTTGACAAACAAGATGAACTGGCAACAGGCAAACAGAAAACACAGGTATAAGTACACAGGGGAAGATGGGCGACACCTTTTTATTTTTTTTATTTTTTTATTTTACCGTTATTTTACCAGGTAAGTTGACTGAGAACACGTTCTCATTTGCAGCAACGACCTGGGGAATAGTTACAGGGGAGAGGAGGGGGATGAATGAGCCAATTGTAAACTGGGGATTATTAGGTGACCATGATGGTTTGAGGGCCAGATTGGGAATTTAGCCAGGACACCGGGGTTAACACCCCTACTCTTACGATAAGTGCCATGGGATCTTTAATGACCTCAGAGAGTCAGGACACCCGTTTAACGTCCCATCCGAAAGACGGAGGGGGGGGGGTGAAGACAAGCACAAAGACAGGTGAAACAGATTAGGGCGTGACAGCTAGACAACCATTTTCAGGTCTTGCCATAGATTTTCAAGTAGATTTCAGTCAGAACTGTAACTCTGCCACTCAGGAACATTCACTGTCTTCTTGGTAAGCTTCTCCAGTGTAGAGTTGGCCTTGTGTTTTAGATTATTGTCCTGCTGAAAGGTGAATTAATCTCCCAGTGTCTAGTGGAAAGCAGACAACCAGGTTTTCCTGTAGAATTTTGCCTGTGCTTAGCTCCGTTCCCTAAAAGTTTTATCCTGGAAAACTCCCCAGTCCTAATGATTACAAGTATACCCATAACATGATGCAGCCAGCACTATGCTTGAAAATATGGAGAGTGGTATTCAGTAATGTGTTGTATTGGATTTGCCCCAAACAAAACATATTTTATTCAGGACAAAAGGTGAATTGCTATGCCACATAATTTGCAGTTTTACTTTAGTGCCTTGTTGTTAACAGGATGCATGTTTTGGAATGATTATATTCTGTACAGGCTTCTGCTTCCTTCATTTCACTCTGTCAGTTAGGTTAGTATTGTGGAGTAACTACAAGGTTGATGATCCATCCTCAGTTTTCTCTTATCAAAGCCATTAAACTATGTAACTGTTTTAAAGTCACCATTGGCCTCATGGTGAAATCCCTGAGCGGTTTCCTTCCTCTCCGGAAACTGAGTTAGGAAGGACGCCTGTGTCTTTGTAGTAACTGGGATATATTGATACACCATCCAATGTGTAATTATGTGTGTGGTACAGAGATGAGGTAGTCATTCAAAAATCATGTTAAACACTATTATTGCACACAATCCATGCAACTTATTATGTGACTTGTTTAGCATATTTTGCCTACTGAACTTATTAACGCTTGCCATAACAAAGAGGATAAATACTTGACTCAAATCAAATCAAATGTTATTTGTCACACATACACATGGTGAGCAGATGTTAATGCAAGTGTTGTGAAATGCTTGTGCCTCTGGTTCCCGACAGTGCAGTAATATTTAACAAGTAATCTAACAGTTCCCCAACATCTACCTAATACACACAAATCTAAAAGGGTTGAATGAGAATATGTACATATAAATATATGGATGAGCGATGGCCGAGCGGCATAGGCAAGGTGCAAAAGATGGTATAAAATACAGTATACAGTTGAAGTCGGAAGTTTACATGCACTTAGGTTGGAGTCATTAAAACTCGTTTTTCAACCACTCCACAAATTTCATGTTAACAAACTATAGTTTTGGTAAGTCGGTTAGGACATCTACTTTGTGCATGACAAGTAATTTTTCCAACAATTGTTTACAGACAGATTATTTCACTTATATTTCACTGTATTACAATGCCAGTGGGTCAGAAGTTTACATACACTAAGTTGACTGTGCCTTTAAACAGCTTGGAAAATTCCAGAAAATGATGTCATGGCTTTAGAAGCTTCTGATTGGCTAACTGACATCCTTTTAGTAAATTGGAGGTGTACCTGTGAATGTATTTTAAGGCTTACCTTCAAAGTCAGTGTCTCTTTGCTTGACATCATGGGAAAATCAAAAGAAATCAGCCAAGACCTCAGAAAATAAATTGTAGACCTCCACAAGTCTGGTTCATCCTTGGGAGCAATTTCCAAACGCCTGAAGGTACCACTTTCATCTGTACAAACAAAGGTACGCAAGTATAAACCCCATGGAACCACGCAGCAGTCATACCGCTCAGGAAGGAGACGCGTTCTGTCTCCTAGAGATGCGTTCTGTCTCCTACTTTGGTGCGAAAAGTGCAAATCAATCCCAGAACAACAGCAAAGGACCTTGCGAAGATGCTGGAGGAAACAGGTACAAAAGTATCTATATCCACAGTAAAACGAGTCCTATATCGACATTACCTGAAAGGCTGCTCAGCAAAGATAAAGCCACTGCTTTTTATTTCACCAAATTTAGTCAGGCTTTTGGGTGACAAGACACATTTCTTCAGCCTCCTGAGGTTGAAGAGGTGCTGTTGCACCTTCTTCACCATACTGTCTGTGTGGGTGGACCATTTCAGTTTGTCATTGATGTGTACACCGAGGAACTTTCTGCACTGCTGTCCCTTCTGCGTGGATAGGGTGCTCCCTCTGCTGTTTCCTGAAGTCCACGATCATATCCACGATCATCTCCTTTGTTTTGTTGATGTTGAGTGAGAGGTTGTTTTCCTGACACCACACTCCGAGTGCCCTCACCTCCTTCCTCCTTCCTGTAGGCTGTCTCATCGTTGTTGGTAATCAAGCCCACTACTGTTGTCTGCTAACTTGATGATTGAGTTGGAGGTGTGCATGGCCATGCAGTTGTGTGTGAACAGGGAGTACAGGAGGCGGCTGAGCACGCACCCTTGTGCGGCCCCAGTGTTGAGGGTCAGCGAAGTGGAGATGTTGTTTCCTACCTTCACCACCTGGGGGGCAGCCCGTCAGAAAGTCCAGGATCCAATTGCGCAGGGCGGGGTTGAGACCCAGGACCTCCAGCTTGATGATGAGCTTGGAGGGTACTATGGTGTGGAATGCTGAGCTGTAGTCAATGAACAGCATTCTTACATAGGTATTCCTCTTGTCCAGATGGGATAGGGCAGTGTGATTTGTAATTGCAAGGTGGAAGTGATATGATCCTTGACTAGTCTCTCAAAGCACTTCATGATGACAGAAGTGAGTGCTACGGGGCGTTAGTAATTTAGTTCAGTTATCTTTGCCTTCTTGGGTACAGGGACAATGTTGGCCATCTTGAATCATGTTAGGACAGCAGACTGGGATAGGGAGCGATTGAAAAAGTCTGTAAACACCCCAGCCAGTTGGTCTGCTCATGCTCTGAGATCGCGGCTAGGGATGCCGTCTGGGCCAGCAGCCTTGCGAGGGTTAACACGTTTAAATGTTTTACTTACATCGGCCACGGAGAAGGAGAGTGGGGGGCACAGTTCTTGTTAGCGGGCCGCAATGCTGGTATTGTATTATCCTCAAAGTGGACAAACGTGTTTAGTTTGTCTGGAAGCATGACGTCGGTGTCCGTGATGTGGCTGGTTTTCTTTTAGTAGTCCGTAATTTCCTGTCGACCTCGCCACATACGTCTCGTGTCTGAGCCGTTGAATTGCGACTCCACTTCGTCCCTATACTGGCATTTTACTTGTTTGATTGCCTTGCGGAGGGAATAACTACACTGTTTATATTCAGCCATATTCACAGACATTCCATGGTTAAATGCGGTGGTTTGCACTTTCAGTTTTGCTTCAATGCCGCCATCCATCCACGGTTTCTGGTTAGGGTAGGTTTTAATAGTCACAGTGGGTACAACATCTCCATTGCACTTCCTTATAAATTCATTCATTAGCGTATAGGTCAATGTTTTGATCACGCGGGCTGATGTTCTGGTCAGCCTCAGAGAATAAAAATCTTGAAGCGTGGTTTCAGATTGGTCAGACCATGGTTCTAGTTACTGGTACATCCTGTTTGAGTTTCTACCAATAAGACGCTAGGAGCAAGATGGCGTTGTGATCGGATTTGCCGAAGGGAGGGGGAGGGCTTTTGCATGCATCTTGGAAGTTAGGATTGCAGTGGTCGAGTGTATTACCCCACACATAGTGCAATCAATATGCTAATAGAATTTAGGCAGCTTTGTTCTCAAATTTGCTTTGTTAAAATCTCCAGCTACAATAAATGCTGCTTCAGGATAAATGGTTACCAGTTTACATAGAGACCAGTGAAGTTCCTTTAGGGCCATCTTGGTGTCTGCTTGAGGGGGAATATACACAGCTATGACGATAACTGACGATAATTCTCTTGGAAGGTAATATGGCCGGCATTTGATTGTGAGGAATTCTAGATCGGGTGAGCAGAAGGACTTGAGTACCTGTATATTGTAAGGATTACACCACGAGTCGTCAATCATGAAGCATACACCCCTGCCCTTCATCTTCCCAGAGAGGTGTTTATCTCTGTCAGTGCGATGCATGGAGAAACCCGGTGGCTGAACCGATTCCGACAACATATCCAGAGAGCCATGTTTCCATGAAACAGAGAATGCTACAATCTATTATGTCTCTCTGAAAGGCAACCCGTGCGCAAATTTCATCTACCTTGTTGTCAAGAGACTGGACATTGGCGAGAGGTATACTCGGGAGCGGTGGGCGATGTGCACGTCTATGGAGCCTGACCAGGCCACTCCGTCTGCCCCTTCTGCGGTGCCGTTGTCTTGGGTCAGCTTCTGGAATTAGATCCATTGTCCTGGGTGATGGTCCAAACAGAGGATCTGCTTTGGGAAAGTCGTGTTCCTGGTCGTAATGTTGGTAAGTTGATGTCGCTCTGATATCCAATAGTTCTTCCCGGTTGCATGTAATAACACTTAAGATTTCCTGGGGTAACAATGTAAGAAACAATACATAAAAAAGTAAGTACTAGGTACTGCATAGTTTCCTACTGACTCGAAGCGAGGCGACCATCTCTGTTGGCGCCATTTTGCATCTGTCAACTCCATCTTGCGCCAAGACATTTCAGCTTTTCATTTGTAATTCATTTGTAAACATTTTGAAAAGCACATTTCCACTTTGATGTCATGGGGTATTATGTGTAGGCCCGTGACAAAAAAATCTCAATTTAATCAATTTTAAATTCAGGCTGAAACACAACATAATGTGATTTAAGTCAAGGGGTGTGAATACTTTCTGAAGGCAATGTATATCCTGGTTCGACTGATAGACATTAAAAGTTAAGTGAACATCTGATTTTCTCTCTCCCTCTCAGCCATACCTGTACTTGGAGTTGCCCGAGCCCTGACCCCCATCATCCACAGTCCAATCCTCCCCATGGCAACCCAGACTAGCACCAGGCCATGAGCATGTTTGAATGCCCTCGCACGTTGTCGATAGCGCCAATGTGCTAAGGGGGACATATTAAGGTCAACAGACCCATCACTCCATTCCTATATTCCTCTTCCTATACTCCTCTCACTGCTGCTGAAATACCCGATGGAAGAAAATCTAGCGATTAACAATGAATTCATCTGAGTCTGACCATGACTTTGGAATCAATGGACCATGTCCAATGGCAGTGCAGGGGCCCCATGACAAACCTTTGCAACCTTTGCAAAGCTAACACACTTCTCCTCTGAGGAAAGTAATAAATAGTCAAGCAAACAAAACCAAACACACTTATTCAAACTGAGCTTCATTTTCTTTTCAAGTTCCAATAAGAATGAATATGCCACAGTGTTATTGCTACTAGAGGTACACACTGCAGTTCCTTGTGGGGAGAGGTGAAGCTAATGATTAATTGACAATTGTGTTCTTTACCAAACCTCCACATCAGGGATGGACAACTTTGATGGGTGTGGTAGCCACAAAAAATCTGATCTCATCATGTGGGCCCGCAGTACCCACATCCAATCTCCACACACATTGCGAGCAAAATATTTGACAGCGGAGACACTTTTTTTTTGTTTTATAGTTAGTTTTGTGCAATGCTACTCATTTTGCCATGGTGTGGAGAGAAATGTTTTCAGTTTTTAACATATCTGGCTGAGACTGATTGACTAACAAAATCAATTGGCTGGTAATTCGACCATGATAACAAGTTTTGATAGCTGGCCACTAAACAAATTAAATCCTAGGAACTTCAAAAGGGCGCGCCGCCAGTTGCCCATCCTTGCGCCACTTGATTCTCTAGCCTGGTCCCAGATCTGTTTGTGCCGTCTTGTCAACTCCTATGGTCATTGTCATGCCAGGCTACACAGCTCAAACAGATCTGGGACCAGGCTAATGATTCCCCACTATAGAATCCACTTCAGTGCTTCAATTGCACGTGATTACTGCATGAATTATGGATCAGCCTAGACTGGCCATTGTTGGCCCAAATGGCCATGAGGCCACCCACCTTTCTCTACTATTGTCCTTCTATGCTCTTTCTCAATGCATTTTTCCTCAATTCTTCAAATCCTCTCTCCTCAGCTCGGCTCCAAGCTGAACAAGGACACACAATTCCCTTCTATTCTAAAGCTCTGTATTTCTATTCATTGAATTCACTAAACAGTTTCCATAACCATTTTACATTTTCTCCGCTTTTCAATATATACATCTGCTATTGTGTGACTGAGGTTTGTGCCAAGGTTTTCTTTGGAGGGGCCTTAGCCTTTGACTGCACTGCCTCTTCTCATTCAAATCTGTCATTCTGCTCCTGAAAAAGGCACTTAACCCACTGTTCCTAGGCCGTCATTGAAAATAAGAATTTGTTCTTAACGGACTTGCCTAGTTAAATAAAGGTAAAAGAATAATAAAATTCACACAGATTCGGTAAAAGCTCTGTCAGGCTCTGTCAGACAAATTTATTTAGTCATAAAAGAGTATTAGTCATAATTAAGGACATTGTGATACTATTTGAACATATTTACTCTGGGCTTATAAAATATAGTGTGGGTCTGGGACGAAGGCCTAGTCCCAAACATTATAATGATCATGAGACCAAGTATTGGTAACTAAATGCGGTTCACTTTAAAATTGCCCCCCTCTCTGACTCCCTCTCTTTCTCCGCAAAGTTACAAGCAGCTCGTTGTGTGTGTGTGTAGACAGAGGTTTACAATAACAAGAGCTGACACCTAAAATGGTGGCATTGTGTTGACTTTTCTATCTTTTAGATGAACACAATGTGTGTTTGTACGAAGGAATGAGGGAAGGGGGAAATGATAGATTGGATGTACAGTAGACGCAGAAAACAGCAGAGGAAAGCCTGTGAGGCGTAGCTGTAGGATTCATTCCCCTATTCGGTTCTATCCGCAGCGACGCTATGCCATGGAGTTGGATTTAACTCAATCTGTCTCTTTCCGCATATTGAAGGAGTCCTGCGCTCTCTCCTTTTTTTGTTTTTAATAACATCCTTATGGTAAATAATTAAGCAAAATGATTGGTGAATAAATTGGAGATTGATGAAAAGAACAAACGATAATGCTTTGCCAAGATCATTACATCCAAATGAGAAGTTTCCTCTTTCTACTAACTGGAGAGGCTATTCCAGTGGAAATGGTGATTTTGGAGGTGATTAAAAAGCTATTACTGAAACGACTCTCTCAGGTAATTCAGGAGGTAGCCATTCAAAGCGTTTTAGAGACCTGGAACTGAGGGACCACTCTAGATCGAAGAGATTACTTATATTGCATGATGATATTATACACGATAGCCCAACTGAGAATAATCCCCCTCAATCTGAATCTGCTATATTTTGCTAAATGGCTCTACTCGCCGCCATTGAATTCTGGAGCAGTGGAAACGTGTTGTCTGGAGTGATGAATCACGCTTCACCATCTGGCAGTACGACGGACAAATGTGGGTTTGGCGGATGCCAGGAGAACGGTACCTGCCCGAATGCATAGTGCCAACTGTAAAGTTTGGAGGAGGAGGAATATCGGTCTGGGACAATTTTTCATGGTTCAGGCTAGGCCCCTTAGTTCCAGTGGAGGGAAATCTTAATGCTACAGCATACAATGACATTTTAGCACTCAATTGTCATACTTGAGCTTCGTTAGATGGCTGCTGCACTCTGTAAGGACCAACACCGGAGATGAGAAGCAGGTACGGGGAGTCAACATTTAATAAGGAACAGACATGAACCAGGACAGGCACAGCGTCAGCACACGGGCAAAACAACGACATTCAACAATCAATGCAGCAGCAGGGAACAGAGATGGGGAACTGACAAATATAGAGGAGGTAATAAACAGCTGATTGTGTCACGCCCTGGCCTTAGTTATCTTTGTTTTCTGTAATATTTTGGTTAGGTCAGGGTGTGACAGGGGGGATGTGTGTGTGTATTTGTCTCGTCTTGGGTGGTTGTATGGTATAGGGGGGTTTTGGTAGAGTGTATGGGTTTGTGTTTGAGTGTAGGTGTCTAGGTATGTCTATGGTTGCCTGAATGGTTCTCAATCAGAGACAGCTGTCATTCATTGTCTCTGATTGGGAGCCATATTTAAGGCAGCCATAGGCATTAGGCTATTGTGGGTAATTGTCTATGTTTAACGTTTGTAGCTTGTGTATGCACTTATGTTTGTAGCTTCACGGTCGTTTGTTGTTTTGTTTTGTAAAAGTGTTCGTTTTTCATCTTCTCTAAATAAAAGAAGATGTATTTCTCTCACGCTGCGCCTTGGTCCACTCTTCCTCAAAGTTACGACGATCGTGACAGATTGAGTCCAGGTGAGTCCAATAATACGCTGATACGCGTGACAGGAAAAGGCAGGTGTGCGTACTGATGATAGCACAGTGTCTCTGTGATCATTATCCAACTATGGAACAGAAGGGGATTAAAGAACGGATAGCTCGTTCCTTTCATGATACAATATTAATTTCTTATTTTGCCTTCATCAGAGAGAGAATGTGTTGGGGGGGAATAAGGAATTAATCTTGAAAGGATGTTCTTAAAAATCCCCTTCTGCATCTCCCACACAGACCAGCCCCTGGCATGGCCCAGGGCCATAAGAGCACACCACCCCCAAGGGTGGAAACTCAGAATACAGGACATTGAGAACACAGAGACAGCCTGTGTCAACCTGTACAAGTCTGGAACATTAATGGTGCAAGGGAAACTGTTTCAGCAGGACTTTTACAGGATCAAAGAGCGAGCACAGCAGAAGCTCACTTGTAGTTACAAACCCTCCATCCCGAGCGAGTCAGATCACACCCGCTCCTCAAACAGCCCCACAGACGAGCAGACCCAAGAGGAGAGCCACCCCCCAGCACTGAGCAGACCTAGATCCCACAACACCATTGCTCCTGCATTAATATGAGGGATAAATCACCCAGCTGGAGATGGAGCTGGAAGAGCTCAAACAGAGATTCAACACATTCCAGACAGACCCCAACAGACCAGCACAACACCCCCTCAACCAGACCCAGAGAGCTGAAGTGGAAGAGAGATGTATCTGCACTCTTGGCTGTGGTGACAAAACTCCAACGCCGGACCACTGCAACTCTAACTTCCGCGATGCATACAAGGCCCTCCTCCGCCCTCCCTTCATCAATCCGACCACAACTCAATTTTTGCTCCTACCGTCCTACAGGCAGAAACTCAAACAGGATGTACCCGTGAATAGAAATGTTGGAAATGTTGGAAATGTTCCGCGAAGCCTCAGAGAATAACATTAATATATACTCTGACTCGGTGAGTGAGTTTATAAGGAAGTGTATTGGAGATGTTGTACCCACTGTGACTATTAACCTACCCTAACCAGAAACCGTGGATAGACAGCGGCATTCGCGCAAAACTGAAAGGGCAAACCACCGCATTCAACCATGGAAAGATGACTAGGAATATGGCTGAATATAGCAGTGTTGCACAATGTGCAATCACAGCAGCAAGATTTTTGGCTCGTTGCCATGAAAAATAGGCAAACAGTGGAGCACAAACAACATTGTAAATACCACCAATGCTTATCTGTATATTATCCTCCACTAGTTGTACTAATAGTTTTTGTTAAATGTTTTCTCATTTTTGTAAAAAATGTAAAGCAATGTAAAAATATGTTTCCCATGTCATAAAGCCCTTAGAATTGAGAGAGAGATCCACCTCACAAAGTACAAGAAAGTGGGTTTCGACACCCACCATCTCAGAATGATCATTCCTGCAACATTATTTTGTTGAAATATATTTTGATCTCTGAGAAATTAAGTTAATCGATTGCACCCAAATTGGCCATTTTAATTGATAGGATTCATATAATATTCGTTAAATATAGTACCTAACATCCGATTTGGACCAAACTTTTTTCTAACAATGAGTTCGACATGAGGAATCCAAACAAATTGTAAAAAGCCACCCAGGACCCCCCCCCCCCCCCCCCACGCCAATCCCCCCCCAACAATGACGTATAGTACCAGTTCTATGTTTGACAAATATTATGGAGCTGAGGCTCGGGGTATTGTTTCTTCATCCTGTGTAATGTATTCTCAGTGAATTTGATGACACACCCCCCCCCCTGTTCAGAGAAATTAGCCATTGAAGTTGTTGGATTGATGTGTATACATTTTCTTCATATCATAATGTTTCTTCACACCAGCCATAAGTAAATAATGGATTTATTGTGATGGTGTATATTAAATTGACTTATTATACTTTTAAATGTATGTGTGGTGTGTGGAGATGCTAAATGTAATATCATTCTCTGAACAGGAAAAAAGAAAATCACCAAATATGTGAGAATACATTACATAGGATGAAAAAATATTACTCGTTGTTAGGGTGGGATTGGTGTGGGGGGTCCGTGGTTGGCTCTTGACAAATGTTTTTGATTCCTCACGTCTAATTCATTGTTAAAAAAAGTTTGATCCAAGTCCGATGTTAGGTACTATCATTATTGAATATGAAATGAATCATATAAATTAAAATGGCCAATTTGGGTGAAATCAATTAGATTAATTTCTCAGAGATCAAATAAGATTTAAACGAAATAATGTTTCTGGAATGCTTATCTTCTCTGTTCTGAAATCGTTTCTGTAGTTAGAAACAATCTGAGATTGTGGGTGTCATGGCTTTCTGAAATGACATGGAACGACCCTAATGTCTTATCTGTGGAACTGTAGACTCGACCAGAGAGGAGTTGATTGTTGTAACACTGAGGTGATAAAAGAAACGCCTGCCAATCTTTACTTCTCTAATCAAACACAACACACAATCGCTGGAACCTCTCGGGGTTCATAAATTAAACAGGAGGGCTTGTTCTGAATGTAACCAGGCACCATCTTAACCAAGAGCTTATGGTGTAGATATGATCAGGGCCGGCCCCAGGCATAAGCGACATAAGCGGTCACTTAGGGCCCCTGGCCGCTAGGGGGTCCCCCTACTCTCAACTTATTGTTGAGAGTAAAAAATTGTAGAATACACAAGGTGCCGTTTTGAAATGTGGTTGTGCATCAGCAGTTTTCCTCTTATGTCAGTCACTGACAGTCACTCAATTTGCCCATGTCAGCTAATATTTTATAGATTGGCTAGACTAACTTACCAACTATCCAAACTTGTAGTAATCATGGCCGAAGTACCGACCGGGCACGAAGAGCACGTGCCCAGGGGCCATTGATTCTGTTAACCACTCTCACTCAGATATCACATTAACATGGAATAAGTCATGGTAAAATGTGTAGAATTTCAGGAAATTAGCTTTAAATCTGCAAAAAGAAGAATGCAGAAACTTGCTTTAACTGCAACAAACCATCTACATCTGCCATCACAAAAAAAAACAATTACGGCGAGGTGGGGCACCCAAAAGGTTATGGCCGGCAATGAATGTTTCTATTTACTTTGTAAAATTCTGGAATGTTCTCGTGGTTGAATAAAGTCAGCCATTCCACAGGACAAAACAGAGCTGTTTTTCCAAGAGTAAAACAAAGCAACATTTTTTTAGGGAATGGTGTTATTATTATTATAAAACATGTTTTGCTTTATTTCAACAATTTAAGGTCAATTAAGAACAAATTCTTATTTACAGTGACCAACTGGCAATCAATTTCAGTGATTTGGATAATGATTTTGATATATAACATATACTGTAGGTAGACATGTATACTGTCATAGCATTCTCAGCTTTCATCTAGGTCATATATTCCTACTTTTGTATAACTGACTGAATGAGAGAACCCATGAGGACCTTTTAATAACCCTGGAATCTAACAATGACAGGTTCCCTCCCATTTACATTACATTTTGTCTTCAATAGCCTGCCTGTCTGTCTGGATGCCCCTGTAGTGCTGTACTCTATGTGGATCTTTCTATGCCTTGGGAGAGAAGCACAACAATGGCTGGATGTCATGGCACCTAAACACAGATTCCTCTCGGTCGCCATGGTTATGCCTCCATCAATTTTGATCTCCCACTGTTCAGGGATTAGGAGATGAGTTAGGATTCATCCCTAATGGCACCCTATTCCGTATATAGTGCGCTACTTTAGAAATACCTTTTCTTCAAAAGAAGTGTGCTGTATATGGGAATAGGGTGCCATTTGGAACACAGCATAACCCTTTGTGGTTGTGAGCTGGGACATGAGTGCTCTTGTTAGAGGTGACTAACGGTAAAACAAAGTTGTGGCGACCTGAGAGAGAGAGGAGCAGGAACAGAGGTGAAATGGTTAAGCTAAGCGAATGCTTTAAAAAATAACGAGTTAAAGTCACTGAGTGCTAGTGAGAGATGGGGACTGAGACAATTCCCTTTTGGATGACAACCTATTATTAATGCCCTCTTCCAAGTTTTTCTCAGGGATGCATGAAGCCAAAATACGGCTCCAACTTTCGTCTCCTGGGCTACGTCCCAAATGGCGCCCTATTCCCTATATAGTCCACTACTTTTGACCAGGGCCCATATGACTCTAGGGAATAGGGTGCCATTTGGGACATCCCTGGTTAATGAGAAAAGGCCAGATACACGCTAAGCCCCTGTAGGGTTTAGAGGAGATAACGTACCGAGGTCCAGGCCCTGCAGTTATCAAAAGACCTGGGTTCAAATATGATCTAAAATCTTTCAAATACTACAAACCTTTAGTTTAGGGTGCCAGATGCGTGGGGTTTGACGTTTTGCATCTCTTCTTTCGGTCCATTACAACAGGCAAGCTCAATCAAGCACAGATAAAGTATTTGAAATTATGTCAATAGTATTTGAACCCATGTCATCCCTGCAGTAGTAATCACATACTGAACTCGTCATATGTTCCTCCAGCACCATGGGGGCTGAGCTGAGTACCACTATACTGAGTTAATATGAATTTAGACATCACTACAGGATTGGTCTTTGCTTTACCCATGTCATCCCCCACGACGAAATCTGTCCATCTGTTCGTTCATGCGTTAGTCACAGGCAATATCTCAGACAGCACCGGACAGATTTTGACGAAACTTGGGTGAATGATACATCTTGCCATAGAGATCCGGCATTTACAAAAGTTAATGCTGATTAGCGAAAGGTGGGAGCTATAGGGCTGAATCATTCATGGGGGACGGAATGTTTATTGTAGCCTTGTTTATCTAACACCATGGGTGGTAAAGCCCATATGTTTTTCTCATGATAGTCGGTCCACACCTGCGGCTCTCTTTCAAGTGTTTGTGTGTTCGTTTTCCCCAAGCTTCAATAGGAAGTCCATTTTGGTTAATTGTTTGGAACTATTACAAGGTATACTGTAGAATTGAAGGAGCATATCAAATTGCTGCCTGGTAGGCCTATTGTAAGAACTACATTTTTGGACATGGGAATTCTTATGACCTTACCAGGGCTCCCGAGTCGCACAGTCGTCTAAGGCACTGCATCTCAGTGCTAGAGGTGACACTACAGACCCTGGTTTGATTCCCGGCTGTATCACAACTGGCCGTAGATTGCGAGTCCCATAGGGCGGCACACAATTGGCCAAGCGTCTTCCGGGTTAGGGTTTGGCCGGGGTAGGCTGTCATTGTAAATAAAAATTAGTTCTTAACTGTCTTGCCTAGTTAAATATAAGATCAAATACTGTCACGTGTGCTCCCTCTCCAGCCTCTAGGTCACCAGGCTGCTCGTTAGGGCGCACACCTGTTACCAGCGGTACGCGCACAATGGCACTCCATCACCTCCTTGATTAGCTGCCCTTTATGTCACTCCCTTTGGTTTCTTCCCCAGTCGTCATTGTTGCTGTTTCATGTCGGTGTGCTCTTTGTGTTTCTTGTTTTGTTCATTTATTTATTAATTAAATGTATTCACTCCCTGAACTTGCTTCCCGACTCTCAGCATCAGCATTACAGAATAATGACTCAACAAAGGGACGCATCAGGGAGTGTTTTTTTGTAATGAAATGTTTTTGTGTTGGGGTTGATGTCGGGTCCGGGTGTTGGCACTGGAGCTACCTGGGAGGCCTCAGCCGATTTGTAGGCTCCCATGCCAAAGCTGGGTGCCCGTGCCAGGTTCGTCAGGTTTCTGCGCCTCAGCGGAGGCGACCAGTCCGCTCCGGATACCCGGGATCTTCCGTGGTTGGCATCCTGCCGCCGAACGTGCCGGGGAGGGGGTACTGTCACGTATGCTCTCTCTCTCTCCGGCGCACTAGGTCGTCATGCTCCCGCGACTCAGCCAGATCGACAGGTTCCTGTGCATTAGCAGAGGTGACCGGTCCGCTCCTGATCCCCGGGATCGTCATCTTGGTCGGCGTCCTGCGGCTGGAGCCGTGTGTCGGGAAGGGGTACTGTCACGTGTGCTCCCTCTCTGGCCTCTAGGTCACCAGGCTGCTCGTTAGGGCGCACACCTGTTACCAGCGGTACACGCACAATGACACTCACCTGGACTCCATCACCTCCTTGTTTACCTGCCCTTTATGTCACTCCCTTTGGTTTCTTCCCCAGTCGTCATTGTTGCTGTTTCATGTCGGTGCACTGTTTGTGTTTCTTGTGTTGTTCATTTAGTTATTAAATGTATTCACTCCCTGAACTTGCTTCCCCACTCTCAGCATACATCGTTACACATATCTTCATATAACATTAAACTTGTGCTTTGGGCGATCATGTAGTTGCAGTACCATGGCTGTGTCTGCAGTAGAAATGGACTTAATAATGTATAGTTAACACCATCGTTACATCCCCCTGAAGTGCTGGATTTAAATGAACCATTTCTCTTTTCTGATGGGTTGAAGCTTCCTCCATAAGGGCCAGCCAGGAAGAATACCATTAGTTACCTACAATTGTTGTCTCTAATGACCTGCATATCTCTGGTGTGTCACTTGGTATTAGTAATAATTAATGTAATGTAGGCTATGTAAATTATGACATTCATTATGTTCATAGCTCATACATGCCCAATGACTCAAAATAGAATAACAGTGTGTAAGGTCTGTTTTGAAAATACTTACATATATTCAACCCAATGGGCTTAAAAAATAATCGGCCTTGCCTTTCTTTATTCAGCTTCAATTCAGACTACTCAAGTGTATAGAATTATTGTATACATATGAAAAATAACATATTTTGTGTTTTTCAAGGGCAAGTTGGCCTGTTTCAATACGACAAAAAAAAGATTTTAAACCTGAGAGTAATTTGATCCCAACAGTAAACCAGCTGAATGGATATGCTACAGTAGAGTAGAAGACAGGGATGTAAAGTTATGCCCTGTAAAGTGTTCATGACACACTGCCTGGTGTGATAAGTAACACTTGTCCTGCGTGGTTCACAGTTAGTTCGACTAGAGTGCAAAGCTGTAGACTGAGATTATGTCTCAGAAAGCTGTAGTCTTGTGTCTCAGAAAGCTGTAGTCTTGTCTCAGAAAGCTGTAGTCCTATGTCCCAGAAAGCTGTAGACCGACAGTATGTCCCAGAAAGCTGTAGACCGACAGTATGTCCCAGAAAGCTGTAGACCGACAGTATGTCTCAGAAAGCTGTAGACCGACAGTATGTCTCAGAAAGCTGTAGACCGACAGTATGTCCCAGAAAGCTGTAGACCGACAGTATGTCCCAGAAAGCTGTAGACCGACAGTATGTCCCAGAAAGCTGTAGACCGACAGTATGTCTCAGAAAGCTGTAGACCGACAGTATGTCTCAGAAAGCTGTAGACCGACAGTATGTCTCAGAAAGCTGTAGACCGACAGTATGTCCCAGAAAGCTGTGGACCGACAGTATGTCCCAGAAAGCTGTAGACCGACAGTATGTCCCAGAAAGCTGTAGACCGACAGTATGTCCCAGAAAGCTGTAGACCGACAGTATGTCTCAGAAAGCTGTAGACCGACAGTATGTCCCAGAAAGCTGTAGACCGACAGTATGTCTCAGAAAGCTGTAGACCGACAGTATGTCCCAGAAAGCTGTGGACCGACAGTATGTCCCAGAAAGCTGTAGACCGACAGTATGTCCCAGAAAGCTGTAGACCGACAGTATGTCCCAGAAAGCTGTGGACCGACAGTATGTCCCAGAAAGCTGTAGACCGACAGTATGTCCCAGAAAGCTGTAGACCGACAGTATGTCTCAGAAAGCTGTAGACCGACAGTATGTCCCAGAAAGCTGTAGACCGACAGTATGTCTCAGAAAGCTGTAGACCGACAGTATGTCCCAGAAAGCTGTAGACCGACAGTATGTCCCAGAAAGCTGTAGACCGACAGTATGTCCCAGAAAGCTGTAGACCGACAGTATGTCCCAGAAAGCTGTAGACCGACAGTATGTCCCAGAAAGCTGTAGACCGACAGTATGTCTCAGAAAGCTGTAGACCGACAGTATGTCCCAGAAAGCTGTGGACCGACAGTATGTCTCAGAAAGCTGTAGACCGACAGTATGTCCCAGAAAGCTGTGGACCGACAGTATGTCCCAGAAAGCTGTGGACCGACAGTATGTCCCAGAAAGCTGTAGACATATGTCTCAGAAAGCTGTAGACATATGTCTCAGAAAGCTGTAGACCGACAGTATGTCTCAGAAAGCTGTGGACCGACAGTATGTCTCAGAAAGCTGTAGACCGACAGTATGTCCCAGAAAGCTGTGGACCGACAGTATGTCCCAGAAAGCTGTGGACCGACAGTATGTCCCAGAAAGCTGTGGACCGACAGTATGTCCCAGAAAGCTGTAGACCGACAGTATGTCCCAGAAAGCTGTAGACCGACAGTATGTCCCAGAAAGCTGTAGACCGACAGTATGTCCCAGAAAGCTGTAGACCGACAGTATGTCTCAGAAAGCTGTAGACCGACAGTATGTCCCAGAAAGCTGTAGACCGACAGTATGTCCCAGAAAGCTGTAGACCGACAGTATGTCCCAGAAAGCTGTGGACCGACAGTATGTCCCAGAAAGCTGTAGACCGACAGTATGTCTCAGAAAGCTGTAGACCGACAGTATGTCTCAGAAAGCTGTAGACCGACAGTATGTCTCAGAAAGCTGTAGACCGACAGTATGTCTCAGAAAGCTGTAGACCGACAGTATGTCTCAGAAAGCTGTAGACCGACAGTATGTCTCAGAAAGCTGTAGACCGACAGTATGTCTCAGAAAGCTGTAGACCGACAGTATGTCCCAGAAAGCTGTAGACCGACAGTATGTCCCAGAAAGCTGTAGACCGACAGTATGTCCCAGAAAGCTGTAGACCGACAGTATGTCCCAGAAAGCTGTGGACCGACAGTATGTCCCAGAAAGCTGTGGACCGACAGTATGTCCCAGAAAGCTGTAGACCTGTAGACCGACAGTATGTCTCAGAAAGCTGTAGTCCTATGTCTCAGAAAGCTGT
Organism: Salvelinus alpinus; assembly: GCF_045679555.1. Taxonomy (NCBI): domain Eukaryota; kingdom Metazoa; phylum Chordata; class Actinopteri; order Salmoniformes; family Salmonidae; genus Salvelinus; species Salvelinus alpinus. The sequence goes on from NC_092088.1 coordinate 78,518,682, forward strand.
AGTCCTATGTCTCAGAAAGCTGTAGACCGACAGTATGTCTCAGAAAGCTGTAGACCGACAGTATGTCCCAGAAAGCTGTAGACCGACAGTATGTCCCAGAAAGCTGTAGACCGACAGTATGTCCCAGAAAGCTGTAGACCGACAGTATGTCCCAGAAAGCTGTAGACCGACAGTATGTCCCAGAAAGCTGTAGACCGACAGTATGTCCCAGAAAGCTGTAGTCCTATGTCTCAGAAAGCTGTAGACATATGTCTCAGAAAGCTGTAGACATATGTCTCAGAAAGCTGTAGACATATGTCTCAGAAAGCTGTAGACATATGTCTCAGAAAGCTGTAGTCCTATGTCTCAGAAAGCTGTAGTCCTATGTCTCAGAAAGCTGTGGACCGACAGTATGTCCCAGAAAGCTGTAGTCCTATGTCTCAGAAAGCTGTAGTCCTATGTCTCAGAAAGCTGTAGACCGACAGTATGTCCCAGAAAGCTGTAGACCGACAGTATGTCTCAGAAAGCTGTAGACATATGTCTCAGAAAGCTGTAGACATATGTCTCAGAAAGCTGTAGACATATGTCTCAGAAAGCTGTAGTCCTATGTCTCAGAAAGCTGTAGACCGACAGTATGTCTCAGAAAGCTGTAGTCCTGTTTCTTTGTTAACTGCTCAACACAGAATAGCTGCATGTGCGCACTCCCTCAAATCGTTTGGAGAAAATGTCCTTTCTATTTCATTCAGCTTTATTAAATTGTATTCAAATCAAATTGTATTTGTCACATGCGCCGAATACAACAGGTGTAGACTTTACAGTGAAATGCTTACTTACAAGCCCTTAACCAACAGTGCAGTTTGTCTACACCTGTTGTATTCGGCGCATGTGCCAAATAAAATGTTATTTGATTTGAAAACATTTGAATAAAGCTCATATAATGAGAAAAAAGAGGAAACCTGCATACTGCTCTTGCTAATATCACTGCTCTTTATTAATCTGGAAGCTGTCCCCCTGTAATAGTGTTTCTGTCTGTTTTTTTCTGTACAGAGTTTATAAACAGGGCTCCATTTGATTTCTCAATCCACATATTGAGGTAATGAACATGTTTAGTGTTACATTCCATACTGAATTTGAGATTGGGGTCATTGATTAATGTCATTGATTAATGCCATAAAGTCTGACAGCTCTTCCCCCGTTCCTCTCCATATGCAAAAACTGTCGTCAGTATTTCGATACCACTTCAGGATTTTATAAAAAAAATTATTTTCATTTTCATGATATTACCCCGCCCTCTAGGGGTGCCACTCGGAGTCCCACGTGGGCGAGCCTGATGGGACGGCCGAGGTGTGGGAGCGCGATGAGCCGTTTAAGGCATGACGTGGGATGGGAGCCTGCCGAACCAACCGAGGGGAGAAAGCTGGCTCGAGAGGTTAAGGCATGGAAGCCCGATGAGCCAGCTAAGGCATGGAAGCCCGATGAGCCAGCTAAGGCATGGAAGCCCGATGAGCCAGCTAAGGCATGGAAGCCCGATGAGCCAGCTAAGGCATGGAAGCCCGATGAGCCAGCTGAGGCACCCCTGGTTCCTTCGGCAGCGGCACACGAACCCGACGTCACCAACCTTCCCCAAAAAAAGAAAAAACTCCCTGATGCTTCCAATATTGCTGTCTGCATTCTGTGAGGACCGGCGATGGGAGACGAGAAGCAAGTACAGGGAGTGAACATTTAATGAAACAAAGGACATGGAAAAAACAAGGACAGCGTCTGGACAAGGGGAACAAAACGTAATTAATGCTGACACGGGGATCAAACTGAGGAACAGACAGATATAGAGGGGGCAATCAATAAAGTGAAGGTGTCCAGGTGAGTCCAACGAAGCGCTGATGCGCGTAATGATGGTGACAGGTGTGCATAATGATGGGGAGCCTGGTGCCCTCGAGCACCAGAGAGGGTAGCGGGAGCAGGCGTGACAGCAAGAGCAGTGTGCGGGTTTCTTTTTTGCGCCAACAGTTGTTGCCCTCTCACCAAGCTGCTTGCCTATTGTCCTGTAGCCCATCCCAGCCTTGTGCAGATCTACAATTTTATCCCTGATGTTCTTACACAGCTCTCTGGTCTTGGCCATTGTGGAGAGGTTGGAGTCTGTTTGATTGAGTGTGTGGACAGGTGTCTTTTATACAGGTAACGAGTTCAAACAGGTGCAGTTAATACAGGTAATGAGTGGAGAACAGGAGGGCTTCTTAAAGAAAAACTAACAGGTCTGTGAGAGACGGAATTCTTACTGGTTGGTAGGTGATCAAATACTTATGTCATGCAATACAATGCAAATTAATTACTTAAAAATCATACAATGTGATTTTCTGGATTTTTGTAAAAATTACAGACCTCTACATGCTTTGTAAGTAGGAAAACCTGCAAAATCGGCAGTGTATCAAATACTTCTTCTCCCCACTGTATATATATATATATATATATATATATATATATATATAAAGTATGCAGTACTACACACAGTAGGACCGAGGTTCTCATTTATCCCACTGAGCTACCAATCTGACTCAGCAGAACCCCCCCCCCCCCCACCACCACCCCAACCCTTTCTTCCCTTCAGACAAATGCATACACTTGGTGAATGTGTGTGAAGAGAGCTGTGAGGAGGAGTATGTGTGTTGTTGAGATCAGAGAAGAGCCCTCTTCGTGTCTGCAGTCTCAGTGTAGTCCAGCTTGCCCAGATCACACAGAGCATTCCCCATATAGCTCCTCACCAAGTGGTTAGAGAGAATACATCCTCCAGACCTGAAAGAGAACTGTGCCATATGGCCTTTGGAGATGACAGGATACCCTGATTCAGGGGAGAGGGAAGAGAGGATGAAGAACTGTGTAGTTGAAAGAAGGGGGACATAGAAAAGGGAAGGGCAGAGATCTTAATGCAGCCATTTCAAAGTACATCCCATTATGAGCGTATGGCTGCAGCAAGAAACGTAGCTTTTATTGCACAATGTTTGAATCAATTACTGTTTGTATCAATATTTGTATCTTTACCTGTGACACAAATGCAGCTATAGGCTGCTACCTATCATTTTCTTTGGTGAAGTAACGGTGTTTTTTGCATCCTCCCTCACCATATCTTTAGACTCAGCCAGACTGTCTGAGACCGGTGTTCCCTGTACTGCTGTACTCATAGATTTTAGAACCCTCACTTAATTGCACCTCTATTGTTTATTTCTATTTGTGTCTGGTGACAGAAAATCAATTATTTTTTCTTTGGTGAAGTAATGGTGTTTTTTTTGCAACCTCCATCCCCTTTTCTTTAGACTCAGCCAGACTGTCTGTGACTGTTGTTCCCTGTAGAGCTGTGCCCAGAGAGCAGGCAGAGCGAGCCCACCTGTGTGATAGGATGCTGTCTCACTTAGCTACCAAACATTGAAGTAATAGAAAAATAGCTTCATATTTAAGCTGAAGGGGTTGATATGAAAAGGCATCTCTCTTGACTGAGACTTATTACCACTCTATTTGTGCATCTGTCTGGTCGATATTTCTTCTGATAAGAGGCTCCAGTTAGGCTCTGCTGGCTTCTGGCCCCTGTGGTTTTGGCGGGAGAAGAAGGGATGCATTTCACAGGGGGGAGGAGGAGGACGGCCTTGTATGGGCTCGATGAAACGCGGGAAAGAGCATTTGCAGAAGTGAGAAAGTACTTTTTTTCTACCTCTCCCATTTTCCCAGGGAGGGAGCTGTGAGAAGGGCAGAGCAGAGCAGTGATTGGAAGAGAGGGAGAGTGGTTGTGTCACCAATGGCACCCTTTTCCCTTTATAGTGCACTACTTTTGACTAAAGCCCTATTGGCCCTGGTCAAAAGTAGTGTACTGTAAAGGGAAAAGGGTGCCATTTGTGATGCACTGCACAGAGAGACGGAAGCCAGTGGAAAGCCAGTGGAGAAGTCAGTGGAGGAATCAGTGTAGGATGAAGAGCATGTGATTGGTGTCCCATTCACTTTCCCTATACAGATGCCAACTGTACAGGGGAGCCGATGGGCCCCAGGAGATCAGCTCAGCTTAGAATTAAGATGACAGCCAATGAAATGGGGTGGTGCATGGAGAGACGTCTAACCAAGAGAGGCACATGCAGTGGTGTGTGTGTGTGTGGGTGTGTGCTCTTGGTGTCAAAGTAGACAGCTGATTGCCTACTGTGCAGAGAGAAAACACTAGACATCACACGTCTGTCGGGCGTGAAGGGAACCACTGCATCGAGCAATTCGTCAAACGAACGAGAGGCGCTCGATGGAAAACCATGTTTGTCAAATAATAGGGATCACACCATTTGGAGGTGTGGGATTGGTTTTCTGATGTGTTTGTTAGTGTCCATCAACACTATTCAAGTCATATAGCAGGATTTAATGAGGGCCAAGTCCATTGGAATACAGATTCCTGAAGCTCTAGCCGAGTGATAATTGATGGTCTGGGCTCTCAGGATTCACAACAGGATTGGCAAAGGGCCCGTCCCAAATGGCACCCTATTCCCTACATAGTGCACTACCTTTGTCCAGAGCCCTATGCGCCCTGGTCAAAAGTAGTGCACTGTATAAGGAATAGGGTGCCATTTGGGATGCATCACATGGCTCTCTAGAGCACTGGCATGTCATTACCCCAGCTCTGCTGTCCAATACAGTCAGACTTCAACCAGCTGTCTAGCGCTCCAGACCCATTTTAATTCAATCAAATAATTGCAAGAGATTTTTTTCGAGAAATGTGTATACCTATAGTCCCAGCTAGGGTGACCACATTTCAGATTCCAAAATGCGGGACAACAGGGTGATTTTGCGAGACAGTGTAGCCTACATGAATACAAAATACAAATAAAAATATTCTAGGGGTGGATCAGCTTTAATATTGCTGATAGATTGTTGCTTCCATCAATGTAATTGTCTGCATCATTTCCAATCCCCCAAATATTTTTGGGGTAAATATACACTAGTGTTCAAAATGTTGGGGTCTCTTAGAAATGTCATTGTGTTTGAAAGAAAAGCACATTTCTTGTCCATTAAAATAACATAAAATTGATCAGAAATACAGTGTAGACATTGTTAATGTTGTAAATGACTATTGTAGCTGGAAACGGCAGATTTTATTTATGGAATATCTACATAGGCATACAGAAGCCCATTATCAGCAACCATTACTTCTGTGTTCCAATGGCACGTTGTGTAAACTAATCCAAGTTTATCATTTTAAAAGGCTAATTGATCATTAGAAAACCCTTTTGCAATTATGTTAGCACATCTGAAACTGTTGTTCTGATTAAAGAAGCAATACAACTGGTCTTCTTTAGACTAATTGAGTTTCTGGAGCATCAGCATTTGTGGGTTCGATTACAGGCTCAAAATGGCCAGAAACAAAGGACTTTCTTCTGAAACACGTCAGTCTATTCTTGTTCTGAGAAATGAAGGCTATTCAATGCGAGAAATTGCCAAGAACCTGAAGATCTCGTACAACGCTGTGTACTACTCCCTTCACAGAACAGCGCAAACTGGCTCTAACCAGAATAGAAAGAGGAGTGGGAGGCCCCGGTGCACAACTGAGCAAGAGGACAAGTACATTAGAGTGTCTAGTTTGAGAAACAGGCGCCTCACAAGTCCTTAACTGGCAGCTTCATTAAATAGTACCCACAAAACACCAGTCTCAACATCAACAGTGAAGAGGCGATTCCGGGATGCCGGCTTTCTACGCAGAGTTCCGCTGTCCAGTGTCTTCGTTCTTTTGCCTATCTTAATCTTTTCTTTTTATTGGCCAGTCTGAGATATGGCTTTTTCTTTGCAAGAGCATTACTGAAGATGGGCACTGATGCAGGGCGATTAGGCACAGGACAGTCAAGTTCTTCCACACCGATCCTGACCAACCATTTCTGTATGGATCTCGCTTTGCGCATGGGGTCATTGTCATGCTGAAACAGGAAAGGGTCCACAAATTCGGAAAGCACAGAATCATCTTGAATGTCATTGTATACTGTAGCGTTAAGATTTCCCTTCAATGGAACTAAGGGGCCTAGCCCAAACCATGGCAAACAGCCCCAGACCATTATTCCTCCACCACCAAACTTTACAGTTGGCACTATGCATTGGGGCAGGTAGTGTTCTCCTGGCATCCACCAAACACAGATTCATCTGTAGGACTGCCAGATGGTGAAGTGTTATTCATCACTCTAGAAAACGTGTTTCTGTTGCTCCAGAGTCCAATGGCGGTGAGCTTTACACCACTCCAGCCAACGCTTGGCATTGCGCATGGTGATCTTAGTCTTGTGCTTGGCTGCTCGGCCATGGAAGCCCATTTCATCAAGCTCCCAACAAACAGTTATTGTGCTGACGTTTCTTCCAGAGGCAGCTTGGAACTCTGTAGTGAGTTTTGCAACCAAGAACAGACAATTTATACTCACTATGCGCTTCAGCACTCGGCGGTCTCGTTCTGTGATCTTATGTGGCCTATCACTTTGCGGTTGAGCCGTTGTTGCTCCTAGACGTTTCCACTTCACAATAACAGCACCTACAGTTGCCCGGAAAGCTCTCGCAGGGCTAAAATGTGACGAATTGACTTGTTGGAAAGGTGGGATCCTATGACAGTGCCACGTTGAATGTCACTGAGCTCTTCAGTAAGACCATTCTGCTGCCAATGTTTGTCTATGGAGATTGCATGGCTGTGTGCTCTATTTTTTATACTTGTCAGCAACGGGTGTGTGGCTGAAACAGCCAAATCTACTAATTTGAAGAGTTGTCCACATACTTTTGGATATATAGTCTATTTAGTCGTATCCTGTTTTTATTCGATAGCTGCTTTATATGTGTATGGGCCGGTGTTCTTGCGTCCCAGTCTGTCCTGGTTTTAATGTCGAGATGGTCTACCATCCTAGGCAACACCGGAGACGGTCTACCATCCTGGACAACACCGGAGACGGTCTACCATCCTGTACAACACCGGAGACGGTCTACCATCCTGTACAACACCGGAGACGGTCTACCATCCTAGGCAACACCGGAGACGGTCTACCATCCTGGACAACACCGGAGACGGTCTACCATCCTGGACAACACCGGAGACGGTCTACCATCCTGGACAACACCGGAGACGGTCTACCATCCTGGACAACACCGGAGACGGTCTACCATCCTGGACAACACCGGAGACGGTCTACCATCCTGGACAACACCGGAGACGGTCTACCATCCTGGACAACACCGGAGACGGTCTACCATCCTGGACAACACCGGAGACGGTCTACCATCCTGGACAACACCGGAGACGGTCTACCATCCTGGACAACACCGGAGACGGTTTATCTTCTTTGACAACACTGCTCCTGCCATGCATGCAAAGTAGTGAATAGGAAATGAAGCTTCCTGAAACATTGAGGTTTTCCAGCGAATTGTGTCAAAAATAGGTTCATTACTCAAGGCTTTGATCAACACAGTGTACACCAGTGGCACCTGCTGGTCAAAATAATTTAGAGCAGCCAAATAATTATAGATGATGTCCCACACCCCTTAGAGCTACGTGACCTATTTGTCTTCTACCAAACCAATACCAAACCAATCAGATGGTTGTTCGATGAAACAAAGCTTTGAACGTCATTGATCACGTCCTCCTAATAAAGTGACACAGACATTTTTACACATGCCTTAGAGCTCCGGCATTAAACGTAACATCACTAATGCAAAGCTAGCTAGTATCCTCTTTGATAACTGGTATACCTTGCAAGCTAATTTAGCTAGCTCATCAAATGTATTTTCTTATTAAAGCCTTGAATCTCATATGGACCTCACTGTCACCACTGGTCATCTAGCTAGCCATGTAGTCAGCAGGGTTGCAGGGCACAACAAAACCTATTCCCCCTCTGGAGACCGAAAAGATTTGGCATGGGTCCTCAGATCCTCAAAAGGTTCTACAGCTGCACCATCGAGAGCATTCTGACTGGTTGCATTACTGCCTGGTATGGCAACTCCTCGGCCTCCGACCGCAAGGCACTACAGAGGGTAGTGAGAACGGCCAAGTACATCACTGGAGCAAAGCTTCCTGCCATCCACGACCTCTATACCAGGCGGTGTCAGAGGAAGACCCTAAAAATGGTCAAAATCTCCAGCCACCCTAGTCATAGACTGTTCTCTCTGCTACTGAACGGCAAATGAACCGGAGCGCCAAGTCTAGGTCCAAGAGGCTTCTAAATAGCTTCTACCCCCAAGCCATAAGACTCCTGAACATCTAGTCAAATGGCTACCCAGACTATTTGCATTGAATAGGATGCCTCTCCACCCCACTGCCACTCTCTGTTGTCATCTATGCATAGTCACTTTAATAACTCTACCTACATGTACATACTACCTCAACTAACCGGTGTACCCGCACACTGACTCTGTACCGGCACACCCCTCTATATATTGTTATTTTTTACTGCTCCTCTTTAATTACTTGTTACTTTTATCTCTTATTCTTATCTGTATTTTTTTAAACTGCACTTGGTTAGGAGCTCGTAAGTAAGCATTTCACTGTAAGGTCTACACCTGTTGTATTCGGCGCATGTGACTAATACAATTTGATTTGATTAGATTTTAATGATGATACACCATAGTTGTGGGTCCGCAAAATCAAGCAAATGGTACTGAACTCATGACAAAATCATCTTTTGACATTGTAGCGGCTATTGTTGTTTGGTTGTTTGCTTAGTGACGTTGAGAATATCCTCTTTTTGGCTCTGCCTTAATTAGCTATGCATCTGATCAGGTTTCAGCATGAGAAAAGGAGAGAAGTCCCAAATTCCCGCAAGATACTGCAAGAATTTACAGATACAGAGCCTCAGAAATAAAAGCTCCGTTCACGGATTAGGAGCCACTCCCTTTTTAAAAAATGAGTGGTGTTTGAATTTGTTGATAAAATACGGACATTATTGTTTGGTTGCGGGAAAAAGGTCCAAAATGCGGGACTGTCCCGCGCATGTGGTCACTCTAATCACAGCAAGAAATGAAATAACTTTCTGAAATGAACCTTGAACCATTTTATTTTCCCCCACATGAGAAAGTAATTAGGTGTCCATGTGAGAAAGAGTCTGACGATACTATTAGGGGGAGGAAATGAATGGTACAGGCAGTGGCAGCATCTCAAATGGCACCCTATTCCCTATATACCACTACTTTTGACCCACACTACTTTTGACCAGGGCCCGCACAGTGCACTATATAGGGAATAGGATGCCATTTGAGACACAACCAGGGAACTGAGGAGTCGTTAACCGTAAGCCCTTTCAGACAGACATTAAGACCCAGAGTTTGCCACTGTTTACTTATCCCTGCTTTGTGCTCAGTTTAATGGAGATTAATTGTGTGGAGATAACAAAAGAAGGATCAGTTATTAGGGAAAATGTCCTTTACAGTTCAGATGAGAACCCATTGATGTAAGTCTGCACATGGGAAGACAATTGGACGATTTAACCAGACAAGTCCCCATTGTGAGCAATCAGGTTTTAGATGTGGATTTAGATAAGTGTAGTTGTAGTGTGTGTGAGTGTGTGCGTGTGTGTGTGTGTGCCCCCTCTGCATAAAGTGTACCAGGTCAATTGTTATGCCCCAGGTTGAAAATGGAGAGATGAGTTAAAGGAGTGATCATTAAAACCCTGATTTTTGTCTTTCTTCCTCTCTTTCTTCCATTGCTCTTCGTCTCTTTCTTCCTCTCTTTCTTCCCTTGCTCTTCATACCTCAGAGGCTTCACAGGGATCTCAATTAAAACCAAATAAGGCCCGTTATTTGGAGTGAGTGAGTGGGAAAGGAGAAGAGGGCTAAGCGGAGGTGATGGTAAGAGGACTAAAGGAGGTGTTGTGTTGTTAGCTGGGGTTGCAGACAGACAGAGGCTGTCTTGAATGCACCCTATTCCCTATACAGGGTCAATAGGGCTGGTAAAAATGAGTGCACTACATAGGGAATAGGGTAACATTTAGGATACAGTCAACCTGTGTACTTTACTCTAGCTGGTGGGGGAAATAAATAGAAACCCTCTGAGATGTGTGAAGGGAAAGAGCCAGGACTATTACAGTGATGAGCTGCTCATTAAATGTTTATTTACCTGCCTTTGTCTCATCACGCCTCTTGTAATGATGACAGGAGGGGAAGAGAGGGAAACGGGAGTCTGGCAGACAGTCATGTTGGAGCTAAACAGACAGGCCTAGCAGGATTATAAACTGGAGAAGCTCAGGGGGCTGTCCCTCTGTGTGTCTCTCTGCGTGTCTCTCTGTGTGTCTCTCTGTGTGTGTCTCAGGGAAAGATGTCCAGGCACTACCACATAGTCTCAGGGAAAGGTGTCCAGACACTACCACATAGTCTCAGGGAAAGGTATAGAGTTACTACCACATAGTCTCAGGGAAAGGTGTAGTTACTACCACATAGTCTCAGGGACAGGTGTAGAGTTACTACCACATAGTCACAGGGAAAGGTGTAGAGTTACTACCACATAGACTCAGGGAAAGGTGTTGTCACGAATCCCGTTTCCTGAGTCTGGGTTTTGCCTGTGTTCTGTCCTGGAGTGTTTTTCCGGTGTCCTGGAACGCACCCTGTCTGGTTGCCGGGCGATGTAGCTAGTTGGGAGATCTCTGATTACCCGCACCTGTATCCCATCAGCTATCTGCACACCTGGTCCTGATCATCATCTCTCCTCTTCATAAGCTCGGACCTGACATCCATTCCCTGCCGGATTGTTAGCCATGAACAGTATGTTGTGCCAGGGTATCAGCCTCCCGTTTGATAGAATTTGTTTTGTTGTTTTGTACGTCTTGCTTGCCTTAAGCTTACCTCCGTTTGTTCTGTTTACAGTTATTCACCCGGATTACTTACCCCATTCCTGCCTGGTCGTCGGTGGCTTCCGCTACTCCCTTGGATCTACCTATTCACTCCCATCAACTCACCGCCGCTGCCCGCTACGCCACCTGGATCTTTCTACCTCTACATATTCACTTGTAAATAAATACTCACCTTCTTCCTACTCTCCTTGTCCTGGTCTGCTTCTGGGTTCGATTTTGAAAGAACGTGACAGAACGATCCGGCCAAGGATGAACCCAGCGGACCTGGACTCCGTTTGCCATGCCATTACCCAGCAGGGGAAGATATTGGAAAAACACAACACGGCGCTACAGGAGATAGCGGGTTCAGTCCGGAACTTATCTGCTAGCTTGACGAAGATCCAGGATCAGCTCAGTTTGCCGGCGGGGTATCCACCACCTGTTTCACCCATCTCACCTGCCGATTCTGGAGAGGTTTCCTTCCGTGAGCCCCAAGGTTCCGACGCCTGATAAGTACGAGGGGGATTTGGGAAGATGCCGTTCATTTCTTATGCAGTGTGGGTTCGTTTTTGATCTACAGCCCTACTCTTACGCCACAGATAAGGCTAGGATAGCTTTCGTGATTGAACTGCTACGTGGTAGAGCTCTGGAATGGGCTTCAGCCGTTTGGGAACGACAGGACACCTGCATGGCTTCATACCTGGAGTTCACGGCAGAGATGAGAAAGCTTTTTGACCATCCAGTCCGAGGTAAGGACGCAGCTAAACGTTTGTTCACTCTTCGCCAAGGAGCTCGCAGTGTGGCAGACTTTATGATCGAATTCAGGACATTGGCTGTGGAGAGTGGTTGGAATGAGGAGTCACTACAAGCGGCTTTTTACCAGGGGTTGTCGGAGCAACTCAAGGACGAGCTGATATCCTATCCAGAGCCTAGTGACCTAGACAGCTTGGTCACTTTATCTATTCGGGTAGATAATAGAGTCCGAGAGAGAAGGAGGGAGAAGCAGTGGGGCCCGTCCAATCAATCAGCAACTCGGTTACCATTCGGGTCAGGAAGTGGACCAGAACGTGTTGATCATTATTCCCCACACGGGATTAGTGGAGGGGTCTTGCCGCCAGATCCTGAACCAATGCAAGTGGGGCGACACGGGTTAACTAAGGAGGAGCGCCAACGTAGACGTGAGACCAACAGCTGCCGCTACTGTGGTAGCTCGGGACATTACATCTCCGCTTGTCCACAGCGCCCGTTAAACTCCCCAGCTCCCTAGTTTTGGGAGGAATTTTAGCGACCCAGTTTCAACCTCTCAAGAATCCTGTCAGACCCCGTTTTCCTGCGACCCTTATGAATAAGGATCAGAGCTTAGCGATGAACGCTTTTATCGATTCAGGTGCCGACGGCAGCTTTATTGATGCCGACTTGGTGGAACAGCTGGGGCTTTCCAAGGAGCAATTGCCGGAAGCCATTGAAGCAACCACTCTGAACGGCAGTATCTGGCAATGATCACTATGAGGACTGAACCGGTTAAGATGTTGTTGTCGGGGAATCATTCAGAGTTTATCTCCTTCTTCATTCTGTCCTCGCCCCATGTTCCTCTGGTTCTTGGTTACCCCTGGCTGAAGGAACACAATCCCTCGTTTGATTGGGTGACGGGTAAGGTAACTAGTTGGAGCATTGAGTGTCATGCTAACTGCCTTAGGACTGCCTGTTCTCCTGCTGTTCCCAGTCAGGTCAGTGACACTGCTCCTCCTGATTTGTCCCTGGTTCCAGAAACATATCACGAGTTGGGTGAAGTAGTCAGTAAGCAGAAGGCTCTGTCCCTTCCTCCCCACCGACCTTATGACTGTGCGATTAATCTGTTCCCTGGAGCTGCCTTTCCCAAGGGACGGTTATACAGTATCTCTCGACCTGAACGTGAAGCCTTGGAGACCTACATCAAGGAGTCTCTAGCTGCAGGTCTCATTCGCCCCTCGTCATCACCTCTGGGAGCAGGATTCTTTTTTGTGAGCAAGATGGATGGCTCTCTTCGACCGTGTATTGATTATCGGGGGTTGAATGATATTACGGTCAAAAACAAGTATCCCCTGCCCTTGATGAGCTCTGCTTTCGACTCTTTACAGGGTGCTACGGTTTTTACGAAGCTTGACCTACGTAATGCTTATCATTTGGTTCGGATCAAAGAGGGGGACGAGTGGTTGACTGGGTTCAATACTCCTATGGGACATTTCGAGTACCAGGTGATGCCGTTTGGACTGACCAACGCTTCTGCTGTGTTCCAAGGTATGGTGAATGACGTTCTGAGAGATATGATTGGTATTTTTGTGTTCGTTTACCTGGATGATATCCTCATCTTCTCGAGGGAGCTTTCTAGCCATGTCCAGCATGTCAAGCAGGTCCTGCAGCGGTTATTGGAGAACCGTCTGTTCGTGAAGGCTGAGAAGTGTGATTTTCACGCCCACACGACGTCCTTCCTCGGGTACGTCATCTCCAGGGGAGAGATCAAAATGGACCAAGAGAAGGTTCGGGATTGGGCCCAGCCCGGTACGAGATTGCAGCTCCAGAGATTCCTGGGGTTTGCGAACTTCTATCGGAGGTTTATCCGTGATTACAGCCGGGTGGCCGCCCCTTTAACTGTCCTGACGTCTTGCACCAGAAATTTCTGTTGGTCTCCTGAGGCAGACCGAGCATTTCTGGACTTGAAGAGCCGATTCACCAACGCCCCGATTCTCTCTCAACCTGACACTTCCCGTCAGTTTGTTGTTGAGGTGGATGCGTCTGATGTGGGGGTGGGCGCCATCCTGTCCCAGCGTAGTTCCACTGACGGTAAACTCCATCCCTGCGCCTTCTACTCTTGTCGTCTTTCTCCAGCTGAAAGAAACTACGATGTGGGTAACCGGGAGCTTCTCGCTGTGAAGCTTGCCTTGGAGGAGTGGCGTCACTGGTTGGAGGGAGCGGAGCAACCGTTTGTGGTCTGGACTGACCACAAGAATCTGGCTTACGTGCAATCGGCTAAACGTCTCAACTCCCGTCAGGCCAGGTGGGCTTTGTTTTTTGGACGCTTCAATTTTTCCCTGACGTTCCGACCTGGGTCGAAGAACGGGAAGGCGGACGCCCTGTCCCGGATGTTCTCCAAGACGGAGGAGAGTGGGGCCAAGACTGAGACGATTCTTCCCCAGAACGTTGTCGTGGGAGCCGTTACATGGAGGATTGAGGAGGATGTGATGGCGGCCCTTCGGACGCAGCCCGGGCCCGGTAACGGTCCACCCGGTCGGTTGTTCGTGCCTGAGTCGGTCCGTTCTGCTGTCCTTCAGTGGTCCCACGCCAGCAAGATAGCTTGTCACCCTGGCGTTGCTCGGACTATGGCGCTACTGCGCAGACGATTTTGGTGGCCTGCCATGGGAGAAGATACCCGGAGGTTTGTTGCGGCTTGTCCTGTTTGTGCGCAGAATAAGAGTACCAATCGGCCCAGCTCTGGGCTTCTTCACCCCCTACCTATTCCCCGGCGAACTTGGTCGCATCTGGGCCTGGACTTTGTCACGGGGTTGCCCTCTTCTGTTGGTAACACGGTTATTCTGACCATTGTGGACAGATTCAGCAAGTTTGCTCACTTTGTCCCCCTCTCCAAGCTGCCTTCTGCCACTGAGACGTCCGAGATCCTGGTTAGGGAGGTTTTCAGGGTCCACGGGTTGCCCAGTGACATTGTTTCTGACCGTGGTCCTCAGTTTACCTCTGCTGTCTGGAGATCCTTCTGTTTGGCCATTGGAGCTACAGTCAGTCTCACATCTGGATTTCACCCCCAATCTAATGTTCAGGCGGAGAGAGCCAACCAGAAGATGGAGTCCACGTTGCGCTGTCTTGTTTCCTCTGATCCCACCTCTTGGTCCTCTCAATTACCCTGGGTCGAGTATGCCCATAATACTCTCCCTTCATCTGCCACTGGGATGTCTCCCTTCCAGTGCCTGTACGGTTACCAACCTCCCTTGTTTCCTTCTCAGGAGAGGGATCTCTCGGTTCCCTCTGTCCAGACCCACATTTGTCGTTGCCACCGGACCTGGCATCGGGCCAAGAAGGCCCTCAGAGTTTCTGACCGGTATCAGATCCAGGCGAATCGTCGCCGTATTCCTGCCCCCGCTTATACGGTCGGAGATAAGGTTTGGTTGGCTACACGGGATCTTCCTCTACGGACTGAGTCGAGGAAACTGTCACCGAAGTTCATTGGTCCGTTTGTAGTGGAGAGAATCATTAATCCTGTTGTGGTCCGACTCAAGTTGCCTGCAACACTTAGAGTACATCCCACCTTTCATGTCTCCTGCCTCAAGCCGGTTCTCCTCAGTCCTCTGTTGCCCCCTCCTCCTCGTCCTCCTCGGATGATCGGAGGTGGTCCTGTGGATTGGGAAGGATATGGTCCAGAGGAGAGGAGTTGGATTCCTCGGCGTCAGATCCTTGACGCTGACCTGCTTCGTGACTTCTACCGCCTCCACCCTGGCGCGCCGGGTAGTCCGCCCGGTGGCGTTCATCGGAGGGGGGGTACTGTCACGAATCCCGTTTCCTGAGTCTGGGTTTTGCCTGTGTTCTGTCCTGGAGTGTTTTTCCGGTGTCCTGGAACGCACCCTGTCTGGTTGCCGGGCGATGTAGCTAGTTGGGAGATCTCTGATTACCCGCACCTGTATCCCATCAGCTATCTGCACACCTGGTCCTGATCATCTCTCCTCTTCATAAGCTCGGACCTGACATCCATTCCCTGCCGGATCGTTAGCCATGAACAGTATGTTGTGCCAGCGTATCAGCCTCCCGTTTGATAGAATTTGTTTTGTTGTTTTGTACGTCTTGCTTGCCTTAAGCTTACCTCCGTTTGTTCTGTTTACAGTTATTCACCCGGATTACTTACCCCATTCCTGCCTGGTCGTCGGTGGCTTCCGCTACTCCCTTGGATCTACCTATTCACTCCCATCAACTCACCGCCGCTGCCCGCTACGCCACCTGGATCTTTCTACCTCTACATATTCACTTGTAAATAAATACTCACCTTCTTCCTACTCTCCTTCTCCTGGTCTGCTTCTGGGTTCGATTTTGAAAGAACGTGACAGGTGTAGAGTTACTACCACATAGTCTCAGGGAAAGGTGTAGAGTTACTACCACATAGTCTCAGGGAAAGGTGTAGAGTTACTACCACATAGTCTCAGGGAAAGGTGTAGAGTTACTACCACATAGTCACAGGGAAAGGTGTCCAGGCACAACCACATAGTCTCAGGGAAAGGTGTCCAGGCACTACCACAGTCTCAGGGAAAGGTGTAGAGTTACTTCCACATAGTCTCAGGGAAAGGTGTAGAGTTACTACCACATAGTCACAGGGAAAGGTGTCCAGGCACTACCACATAGTCTCAGGGAAAGGTGTCCAGGCACTCCCACATAGTCTCAGGGAAAGGTATAGAGTTACTACCACATAGTCTCAGGGAAAGGTATAGAGTTACTACCACATAGTCACAGGGAAACGTGTAGAGTTACTACCACATAGTCACAGGGAAACGTGTAGAGTTACTACCACATAGTCTCAGGGAAACGTGTAGAGTTACTACCACATAGTCTCAGGGAAAGGTATAGAGTTACTACCACATAGTCTCAGGGAAAGGTGTAGAGTTACTACCACATAGTCTCAGGGAAAGGTATAGAGTTACTACCATAGTCTCAGGGAAAGGTGTAGAGTTACTACCACATAGTCTCAGGGAACGGTATAGAGTTACTACCACATAGTCTCAGGGAAAGGTGTAGAGTTACTACCACATAGTCTCAGGGAAAGGTATAGAGTTACTACCACATAGTCTCAGGGAAAGGTGTAGAGTTACTACCACATAGTCTCAGGGAAAGGTGTAGAGTTACTACCACATAGTCTCAGGGAAAGGTGTAGAGTTACTACCACATAGTCTCAGGGAAAGGTGTAGAGTTACTACCACATAGTCTCAGGGAAAGGTATAGAGTTACTACCACATAGTCTCAGGGAAAGGTGTAGAGTTACTACCACATAGTCTCAGGGAAAGGTATAGAGTTACTACAACATAGTCTCAGGGAAAGGTGTAGAGTTACTACCACATAGTCTCAGGGAAACGTGTAGAGTTACTACCACATAGTCTCAGGGAAAGGTGTAGAGTTACTACCACATAGTCACAGGGAAAGGTATAGAGTTACTACCACATAGTCTCAGGGAAAGGTATAGAGTTACTACCACATAGACACAGGGAAAGGTATAGAGTTACTACCACATCGTCTCAGGGAAAGGTATAGTGTTACTACCACATCGTCTCAGGGAAAGGTATAGAGTTACTACCACATAGTCTCAGGGAAAGGTATAGAGTTACTACCACATAGTCTCAGGGAAAGGTATAGAGTTACTACCACATCGTCTCAGGAAAAGGTATAGAGTTAGTACCACATAGTCTCAGGGAAAGGTATAGAGTTACTACCACATAGTCTCAGGGAAAGGTATAGAGTTACTACCACATAGTCTCAGGGAAAGGTATAGAGTTACTACCACATAGTCTCAGGGAAAGGTATAGAGTTACTACCACATAGTCTCAGGGAAAGGTATAGAGTTACTACCACATAGTCTCAGGGAAAGGTATAGAGTTACTACCACATAGTCTCAGGGAAAGGTATAGAGTTACTACCACATAGTCTCAGGGAAAGGTGTAGAGTTACTACCACATAGTCTCAGGGAAAGGTATAGAGTTACTACCACATAGTCTCAGGGAAAGGTATAGAGTTACTACCACATAGTCTCAGGGAAAGGTATAGAGTTACTACCACATAGTCACAGGGAAAGGTATAGAGTTACTACCACATAGTCTCAGGGAAAGGTATAGAGTTACTACCACATAGTCTCAGGGAAAGGTATAGAGTTACTACCACATAGTCTCAGGGAAAGGTATAGAGTTACTACCACATAGTCTCAGGGAAAGGTATAGAGTTACTACCACATAGTCTCAGGGAAAGGTATATAGTTACTACCACATAGTCTCAGGGAAAGGTATAGAGTTACTACCACATAGTCTCAGGGAAAGGTATAGAGTTACTACCACATAGTCACAGGGAAAGGTATAGAGTTACTACCACATAGTCTCAGGGAAAGGTATAGAGTTACTACCACATAGTCTCAGGGAAAGGTATAGAGTTACTACCACATAGTCTCAGGGAAAGGTATAGAGTTACTACCACATAGTCTCAGGGAAACGTGTCGAGTTACTACCACATAGTCACAGGGAAAGGTATAGAGTTACTACCACATAGTCTCAGGGAAAGGTATAGAGTTACTACCACATAGTCTCAGGGAAACGTGTCGAGTTACTACCACATAGTCACAGGGAAAGGTATAGAGTTACTACCACATAGTCTCAGGGAAAGGTATAGAGTTACTACCACATAGTCTCAGGGAAAGGTATAGAGTTACTACCACATAGTCTCAGGGAAAGGTATAGAGTTACTACCACATAGTCTCAGGGAAAGGTGTAGAGTTACTACCACATAGTCTCAGGGAAAGGTGTAGAGTTACTACCACATAGTCACAGGGAAAGGTATAGAGTTACTACCACATAGTCTCAGGGAAAGGTGTAGAGTTACTACCACATAGTCACAGGGAAAGGTATAGAGTTACTACCACATAGTCACAGGGAAAGGTATAGAGTTACTACCACATAGTCTCAGGGAAAGGTATAGAGTTACTACCACATAGTCTCAGGGAAACGTGTAGAGTTACTACCACATAGTCTCAGGGAAAGGTATAGAGTTACTACCACATAGTCTCAGGGAAAGGTATAGAGTTACTACCACATAGTCACAGGGAAACGTGTAGAGTTACTACCACATAGTCACAGGGAAAGGTGTAGAGTTACTACCACATAGTCTCAGGGAAAGGTGTAGAGTTACTACCACATAGTCTCAGGGAAAGGTATAGAGTTACTACCACATAGTCACAGGGAAATGTGTAGAGTTACTACCACATAGTCTCAGGGAAACGTGTAGAGTTACTACCACATAGTCTCAGGGAAAGGTATAGAGTTACTACCACATAGTCTCAGGGAAAGGTATAGAGTTACTACCACATAGTCACAGGGAAACGTGTAGAGTTACTACCACATAGTCTCAGGGAAAGGTATAGAGTTACTACCACATAGTCTCAGGGAAAGGTATAGAGTTACTACCACATAGTCACAGGGAAACGTGTCGAGTTACTACCACATAGTCACAGGGAAAGGTATAGAGTTACTACCACATAGTCTCAGGGAAAGGTATAGAGTTACTACCACATAGTCTCAGGGAAACGTGTCGAGTTACTACCACATAGTCACAGGGAAAGGTATAGAGTTACTACCACATAGTCTCAGGGAAAGGTATAGAGTTACTACCACATAGTCTCAGGGAAAGGTATAGAGTTACTACCACATAGTCTCAGGGAAAGGTATAGAGTTACTACCACATAGTCTCAGGGAAAGGTGTAGAGTTACTACCACATAGTCTCAGGGAAAGGTGTAGAGTTACTACCACATAGTCACAGGGAAAGGTATAGAGTTACTACCACATAGTCTCAGGGAAAGGTGTAGAGTTACTACCACATAGTCACAGGGAAAGGTATAGAGTTACTACCACATAGTCACAGGGAAAGGTATAGAGTTACTACCACATAGTCTCAGGGAAAGGTATAGAGTTACTACCACATAGTCTCAGGGAAACGTGTAGAGTTACTACCACATAGTCTCAGGGAAAGGTATAGAGTTACTACCACATAGTCTCAGGGAAAGGTATAGAGTTACTACCACATAGTCACAGGGAAACGTGTAGAGTTACTACCACATAGTCACAGGGAAAGGTGTAGAGTTACTACCACATAGTCTCAGGGAAAGGTGTAGAGTTACTACCACATAGTCTCAGGGAAAGGTATAGAGTTACTACCACATAGTCACAGGGAAATGTGTAGAGTTACTACCACATAGTCTCAGGGAAACGTGTAGAGTTACTACCACATAGTCTCAGGGAAAGGTATAGAGTTACTACCACATAGTCTCAGGGAAAGGTATAGAGTTACTACCACATAGTCACAGGGAAACGTGTAGAGTTACTACCACATAGTCTCAGGGAAAGGTATAGAGTTACTACCACATAGTCACAGGGAAACGTGTAGAGTTACTACCACATAGTCACAGGGAAACGTATAGAGTTACTACCACATAGTCACAGGGAAACGTGTAGAGTTACTACCACATAGTCACAGGGAAACGTGTAGAGTTACTACCACATAGTCTCAGGGAAACGTGTAGAGTTACTACCACATAGTCTCAGGGAAACGTGTAGAGTTACTACCACATAGTCACAGGGAAACGTGTAGAGTTACTACCACATAGTCTCAGGGAAAGGTATAGAGTTACTACCACATAGTCACAGGGAAACGTGTAGAGTTACTACCACATAGTCTCAGGGAAAGGTATAGAGTTACTACCACATAGTCACAGGGAAACGTGTAGAGTTACTACCACATAGTCACAGGGAAACGTGTAGAGTTACTACCACATAGTCACAGGGAAACGTGTAGAGTTACTACCACATAGTCACAGGGAAACGTGTAGAGTTACTACCACATAGTCTCAGGGAAACGTGTAGAGTTACTACCACATAGTCTCAGGGAAAGGTGTAGAGTTACTACCACATAGTCTCAGGGAAACGTGTCCAGGCACCCCCACATAGTCTCAGGGAAAGGTGTAGAGTTACTACCACATAGTCTCAGGGAAACGTGTAGAGTTACTACCACATAGTCTCAGGGAAAGGTGTAGAGTTACTACCACATAGTCTCAGGGAAACGTGTCCAGGCACCCCCACATAGTCTCAGGGAAACGTGTAGAGTTACTACCACATAGTCTCAGGGAAAGGTGTAGAGTTACTACCACATAGTCACAGGGAAAGGTGTAGAGTTACTACCACATAGTCTCAGGGAAACGTGTAGAGTTACTACCACATAGTCTCAGGGAAAGGTGTAGAGTTACTACCACATAGTCTCAGGGAAACGTGTAGAGTTACTACCACATAGTCTCAGGGAAAGGTGTAGAGTTACTACCACATAGTCTCAGGGAAGCGTGTCCAGGCACCCCCACATAGTCTCAGGGAAACGTGTAGAGTTACTACCACATAGTCTCAGGGAAAGGTTTAGAGTTACTACCACATAGTCTCAGGGAAACGTGTTCAGGCACCCCCACATAGTCTCAGGGAAACGTGTAGAGTTACTACCACATAGTCTCAGGGAAAGGTGTAGAGTTACTACCACATAGTCTCAGGGAAACGTGTCCAGGCACCCCCACATAGTCTCAGGGAAACGTGTAGAGTTACTACCACATAGTCTCAGGGAAACGTGTAGAGTTACTACCACATAGTCTCAGGGAAAGGTGTAGAGTTACTACCACATAGTCTCAGGGAAAGGTGTAGAGTTACTACCACATAGTCTCAGGGAAACGTATAGAGTTACTACCACATAGTCTCAGGGAAAGGTATAGAGTTACTACCACATCGTCTCAGGGAAAGGTATAGAGTTACTACCACATAGTCTCAGGGAAAGGTATAGAGTTACTACCACATAGTCTCAGGGAAAGGTGTAGAGTTACTACCGCATAGTCTCAGGGAAAGGTATAGAGTTACTACCACATAGTCTCAGGGAAAGGTGTAGAGTTACTACCACATAGTCTCAGGGAAAGGTATAGAGTTACTACCACATAGTCTCAGGGAAAGGTGTAGAGTTACTACCACATAGTCTCAGGGAAAGGTATAGAGTTACTACCACATAGTCTCAGGGAAAGGTGTAGAGTTACTACCACATAGTCTCAGGGAAAGGTGTAGAGTTACTACCACATAGTCTCAGGGAAAGGTGTAGAGTTACTACCACATAGTCTCAGGGAAAGGTGTAGAGTTACTACCACATAGTCTCAGGGAAAGGTATAGAGTTACTACCACATAGTCTCAGGGAAAGGTGTAGAGTTACTACCACATAGTCTCAGGGAAAGGTATAGAGTTACTACCACATAGTCTCAGGGAAAGGTGTAGAGTTACTACCACATAGTCTCAGGGAAACGTGTAGAGTTACTACCACATAGTCTCAGGGAAAGGTGTAGAGTTACTACCACATAGTCACAGGGAAAGGTATAGAGTTACTACCACATAGTCTCAGGGAAAGGTATAGAGTTACTACCACATAGACACAGGGAAAGGTATAGAGTTACTACCACATCGTCTCAGGGAAAGGTATAGAGTTACTACCACATAGTCTCAGGGAAAGGTATAGAGTTACAACCACATAGTCTCAGGGAAAGGTATAGAGTTACTACCACATCGTCTCAGGGAAAGGTATAGAGTTACTACCACATAGTCTCAGGGAAAGGTATAGAGTTACTACCACATAGTCTCAGGGAAAGGTATAGAGTTACTACCACATAGTCTCAGGGAAAGGTATAGAGTTACTACCACATAGTCTCAGGGAAAGGTATAGAGTTACTACCACATAGTCTCAGGGAAAGGTATAGAGTTACTACCACATAGTCTCAGGGAAAGGTATAGAGTTACTACCACATAGTCTCAGGGAAAGGTATAGAGTTACTACCACATAGTCTCAGGGAAAGGTATAGAGTTACTACCACATAGTCTCAGGGAAAGGTATAGAGTTACTACCACATAGTCTCAGGGAAAGGTATAGAGTTACTACCACATAGTCTCAGGGAAAGGTGTAGAGTTACTACCACATAGTCTCAGGGAAAGGTATAGAGTTACTACCACATAGTCTCAGGGAAAGGTATAGAGTTACTACCACATAGTCTCAGGGAAAGGTATAGAGTTACTACCACATAGTCTCAGGGAAAGGTATAGAGTTACTACCACATAGTCACAGGGAAAGGTATAGAGTTACTACCACATAGTCTCAGGGAAAGGTATAGAGTTACTACCACAGTCTCAGGGAAAGGTATAGAGTTACTACCACATAGTCTCAGGGAAAGGTATAGAGTTACTACCACATAGTCTCAGGGAAAGGTATAGAGTTACTACCACATAGTCTCAGGGAAAGGTATAGAGTTACTACCACATAGTCTCAGGGAAAGGTATAGAGTTACTACCACATAGTCTCAGGGAAAGGTATAGAGTTACTACCACATAGTCACAGGGAAAGGTATAGAGTTACTACCACATAGTCTCAGGGAAAGGTATAGAGTTACTACCACATAGTCTCAGGGAAAGGTATAGAGTTACTACCACATAGTCTCAGGGAAAGGTATAGAGTTACTACCACATAGTCTCAGGGAAACGTGTCGAGTTACTACCACATAGTCACAGGGAAAGGTATAGAGTTACTACCACATAGTCTCAGGGAAAGGTATAGAGTTACTACCACATAGTCTCAGGGAAACGTGTCGAGTTACTACCACATAGTCACAGGGAAAGGTATAGAGTTACTACCACATAGTCTCAGGGAAAGGTATAGAGTTACTACCACATAGTCTCAGGGAAAGGTATAGAGTTACTACCACATAGTCTCAGGGAAAGGTATAGAGTTACTACCACATAGTCTCAGGGAAAGGTGTAGAGTTACTACCACATAGTCTCAGGGAAAGGTGTAGAGTTACTACCACATAGTCACAGGGAAAGGTATAGAGTTACTACCACATAGTCACAGGGAAAGGTATAGAGTTACTACCACATAGTCTCAGGGAAAGGTATAGAGTTACTACCACATAGTCTCAGGGAAACGTGTAGAGTTACTACCACATAGTCTCAGGGAAAGGTATAGAGTTACTACCACATAGTCTCAGGGAAAGGTATAGAGTTACTACCACATAGTCACAGGGAAACGTGTAGAGTTACTACCACATAGTCACAGGGAAAGGTGTAGAGTTACTACCACATAGTCTCAGGGAAAGGTATAGAGTTACTACCACATAGTCTCAGGGAAAGGTATAGAGTTACTACCACATAGTCACAGGGAAACGTGTAGAGTTACTACCACATAGTCTCAGGGAAACGTGTAGAGTTACTACCACATAGTCTCAGGGAAAGGTATAGAGTTACTACCACATAGTCTCAGGGAAAGGTATAGAGTTACTACCACATAGTCACAGGGAAACGTGTAGAGTTACTACCACATAGTCTCAGGGAAAGGTATAGAGTTACTACCACATAGTCTCAGGGAAAGGTGTAGAGTTACTACCACATAGTCTCAGGGAAAGGTATAGAGTTACTACCACATAGTCTCAGGGAAAGGTATAGAGTTACTACCACATAGTCTCAGGGAAAGGTATAGAGTTACTACCACATAGTCACAGGGAAAGGTATAGAGTTACTACCACATAGTCTCAGGGAAAGGTATAGAGTTACTACCACATAGTCTCAGGGAAAGGTATAGAGTTACTACCACATAGTCTCAGGGAAAGGTATAGAGTTACTACCACATAGTCTCAGGGAAAGGTATAGAGTTACTACCACATAGTCTCAGGGAAAGGTATAGAGTTACTACCACATAGTCTCAGGGAAAGGTATAGAGTTACTAC
The DNA here is from genome assembly GCF_045679555.1 of Salvelinus alpinus. Classification (NCBI taxonomy): domain Eukaryota; kingdom Metazoa; phylum Chordata; class Actinopteri; order Salmoniformes; family Salmonidae; genus Salvelinus; species Salvelinus alpinus. The sequence goes on from NC_092088.1 coordinate 78,543,016, forward strand.
CACATAGTCTCAGGGAAAGGTATAGAGTTACTACCACATAGTCACAGGGAAAGGTATAGAGTTACTACCACATAGTCTCAGGGAAAGGTATAGAGTTACTACCACATAGTCTCAGGGAAAGGTATAGAGTTACTACCACATAGTCTCAGGGAAAGGTATAGAGTTACTACCACATAGTCTCAGGGAAACGTGTCGAGTTACTTCCACATAGTCACAGGGAAAGGTATAGAGTTACTACCACATAGTCTCAGGGAAAGGTATAGAGTTACTACCACATAGTCTCAGGGAAACGTGTCGAGTTACTACCACATAGTCACAGGGAAAGGTATAGAGTTACTACCACATAGTCTCAGGGAAAGGTATAGAGTTACTACCACATAGTCTCAGGGAAAGGTATAGAGTTACTACCACATAGTCTCAGGGAAAGGTATAGAGTTACTACCACATAGTCTCAGGGAAAGGTGTAGAGTTACTACCACATAGTCTCAGGGAAAGGTGTAGAGTTACTACCACATAGTCACAGGGAAAGGTATAGAGTTACTACCACATAGTCTCAGGGAAAGGTATAGAGTTACTACCACATAGTCACAGGGAAAGGTATAGAGTTACTACCACATAGTCTCAGGGAAAGGTATAGAGTTACTACCACATAGTCTCAGGGAAAGGTATAGAGTTACTACCACATAGTCTCAGGGAAAGGTATAGAGTTACTACCACATAGTCTCAGGGAAAGGTATAGAGTTACTACCACATAGTCACAGGGAAAGGTATAGAGTTACTACCACATAGTCTCAGGGAAAGGTATAGAGTTACTACCACATAGTCTCAGGGAAAGGTATAGAGTTACTACCACATAGTCTCAGGGAAAGGTATAGAGTTACTACCACATAGTCTCAGGGAAAGGTATAGAGTTACTACCACATAGTCTCAGGGAAAGGTATAGAGTTACTACCACATAGTCTCAGGGAAAGGTATAGAGTTACTACCACATAGTCTCAGGGAAAGGTATAGAGTTACTACCACATAGTCACAGGGAAAGGTATAGAGTTACTACCACATAGTCTCAGGGAAAGGTATAGAGTTACTACCACATAGTCTCAGGGAAAGGTATAGAGTTACTACCACATAGTCTCAGGGAAAGGTATAGAGTTACTACCACATAGTCTCAGGGAAACGTGTCGAGTTACTTCCACATAGTCACAGGGAAAGGTATAGAGTTACTACCACATAGTCTCAGGGAAAGGTATAGAGTTACTACCACATAGTCTCAGGGAAACGTGTCGAGTTACTACCACATAGTCACAGGGAAAGGTATAGAGTTACTACCACATAGTCTCAGGGAAAGGTATAGAGTTACTACCACATAGTCTCAGGGAAAGGTATAGAGTTACTACCACATAGTCTCAGGGAAAGGTATAGAGTTACTACCACATAGTCTCAGGGAAAGGTGTAGAGTTACTACCACATAGTCTCAGGGAAAGGTGTAGAGTTACTACCACATAGTCACAGGGAAAGGTATAGAGTTACTACCACATAGTCTCAGGGAAAGGTGTAGAGTTACTACCACATAGTCACAGGGAAAGGTATAGAGTTACTACCACATAGTCTCAGGGAAAGGTATAGAGTTACTACCACATAGTCTCAGGGAAACGTGTAGAGTTACTACCACATAGTCTCAGGGAAAGGTATAGAGTTACTACCACATAGTCTCAGGGAAAGGTATAGAGTTACTACCACATAGTCACAGGGAAACGTGTAGAGTTACTACCACATAGTCACAGGGAAAGGTGTAGAGTTACTACCACATAGTCTCAGGGAAAGGTATAGAGTTACTACCACATAGTCTCAGGGAAAGGTATAGAGTTACTACCACATAGTCACAGGGAAACGTGTAGAGTTACTACCACATAGTCTCAGGGAAACGTGTAGAGTTACTACCACATAGTCTCAGGGAAAGGTATAGAGTTACTACCACATAGTCTCAGGGAAAGGTATAGAGTTACTACCACATAGTCACAGGGAAACGTGTAGAGTTACTACCACATAGTCTCAGGGAAAGGTATAGAGTTACTACCACATAGTCACAGGGAAACGTGTAGAGTTACTACCACATAGTCACAGGGAAACGTGTAGAGTTACTACCACATAGTCACAGGGAAACGTGTAGAGTTACTACCACATAGTCACAGGGAAACGTGTAGAGTTACTACCACATAGTCTCAGGGAAACGTGTAGAGTTACTACCACATAGTCTCAGGGAAACGTGTAGAGTTACTACCACATAGTCACAGGGAAACGTGTAGAGTTACTACCACATAGTCTCAGGGAAAGGTATAGAGTTACTACCACATAGTCACAGGGAAACGTGTAGAGTTACTACCACATAGTCTCAGGGAAAGGTATAGAGTTACTACCACATAGTCACAGGGAAACGTGTAGAGTTACTACCACATAGTCACAGGGAAACGTGTAGAGTTACTACCACATAGTCACAGGGAAACGTGTAGAGTTACTACCACATAGTCACAGGGAAACGTGTAGAGTTACTACCACATAGTCTCAGGGAAAGGTATAGAGTTACTACCACATCGTCTCAGGGAAAGGTATAGAGTTACTACCACATAGTCTCAGGGAAAGGTATAGAGTTACTACCACATAGTCTCAGGGAAAGGTGTAGAGTTACTACCACATAGTCTCAGGGAAAGGTATAGAGTTACTACCACATAGTCTCAGGGAAAGGTGTAGAGTTACTACCACATAGTCTCAGGTAAAGGTATAGAGTTACTACCACATAGTCTCAGGGAAAGGTGTAGAGTTACTACCACATAGTCTCAGGGAAAGGTATAGAGTTACTACCACATAGTCTCAGGGAAAGGTGTAGAGTTACTACCACATAGTCTCAGGGAAAGGTGTAGAGTTACTACCACATAGTCTCAGGGAAAGGTGTAGAGTTACTACCACATAGTCTCAGGGAAAGGTGTAGAGTTACTACCACATAGTCTCAGGGAAAGGTATAGAGTTACTACCACATAGTCTCAGGGAAAGGTGTAGAGTTACTACCACATAGTCTCAGGGAAAGGTATAGAGTTACTACCACATAGTCTCAGGGAAAGGTGTAGAGTTACTACCACATAGTCTCAGGGAAACGTGTAGAGTTACTACCACATAGTCTCAGGGAAAGGTGTAGAGTTACTACCACATAGTCACAGGGAAAGGTATAGAGTTACTACCACATAGTCTCAGGGAAAGGTATAGAGTTACTACCACATAGACACAGGGAAAGGTATAGAGTTACTACCACATCGTCTCAGGGAAAGGTATAGAGTTACTACCACATAGTCTCAGGGAAAGGTATAGAGTTACAACCACATAGTCTCAGGGAAAGGTATAGAGTTACTACCACATCGTCTCAGGGAAAGGTATAGAGTTACTACCACATAGTCTCAGGGAAAGGTATAGAGTTACTACCACATAGTCTCAGGGAAAGGTATAGAGTTACTACCACATAGTCTCAGGGAAAGGTATAGAGTTACTACCACATAGTCTCAGGGAAAGGTATAGAGTTACTACCACATAGTCTCAGGGAAAGGTATAGAGTTACTACCACATAGTCTCAGGGAAAGGTATAGAGTTACTACCACATAGTCTCAGGGAAAGGTATAGAGTTACTACCACATAGTCTCAGGGAAAGGTATAGAGTTACTACCACATAGTCTCAGGGAAAGGTATAGAGTTACTACCACATAGTCTCAGGGAAAGGTATAGAGTTACTACCACATAGTCTCAGGGAAAGGTGTAGAGTTACTACCACATAGTCTCAGGGAAAGGTATAGAGTTACTACCACATAGTCTCAGGGAAAGGTATAGAGTTACTACCACATAGTCTCAGGGAAAGGTATAGAGTTACTACCACATAGTCACAGGGAAAGGTATAGAGTTACTACCACATAGTCTCAGGGAAAGGTATAGAGTTACTACCACAGTCTCAGGGAAAGGTATAGAGTTACTACCACATAGTCTCAGGGAAAGGTATAGAGTTACTACCACATAGTCTCAGGGAAAGGTATAGAGTTACTACCACATAGTCTCAGGGAAAGGTATAGAGTTACTACCACATAGTCTCAGGGAAAGGTATAGAGTTACTACCACATAGTCTCAGGGAAAGGTATAGAGTTACTACCACATAGTCACAGGGAAAGGTATAGAGTTACTACCACATAGTCTCAGGGAAAGGTATAGAGTTACTACCACATAGTCTCAGGGAAAGGTATAGAGTTACTACCACATAGTCTCAGGGAAAGGTATAGAGTAACTACCACATAGTCTCAGGGAAACGTGTCGAGTTACTACCACATAGTCACAGGGAAAGGTATAGAGTTACTACCACATAGTCTCAGGGAAAGGTATAGAGTTACTACCACATAGTCTCAGGGAAACGTGTCGAGTTACTACCACATAGTCACAGGGAAAGGTATAGAGTTACTACCACATAGTCTCAGGGAAAGGTATAGAGTTACTACCACATAGTCTCAGGGAAAGGTATAGAGTTACTACCACATAGTCTCAGGGAAAGGTATAGAGTTACTACCACATAGTCTCAGGGAAAGGTGTAGAGTTACTACCACATAGTCTCAGGGAAAGGTGTAGAGTTACTACCACATAGTCACAGGGAAAGGTATAGAGTTACTACCACATAGTCTCAGGGAAAGGTGTAGAGTTACTACCACATAGTCACAGGGAAAGGTATAGAGTTACTACCACATAGTCTCAGGGAAAGGTATAGAGTTACTACCACATAGTCTCAGGGAAACGTGTAGAGTTACTACCACATAGTCTCAGGGAAAGGTATAGAGTTACTACCACATAGTCTCAGGGAAAGGTATAGAGTTACTACCACATAGTCACAGGGAAACGTGTAGAGTTACTACCACATAGTCACAGGGAAAGGTGTAGAGTTACTACCACATAGTCTCAGGGAAAGGTATAGAGTTACTACCACATAGTCTCAGGGAAAGGTATAGAGTTACTACCACATAGTCACAGGGAAACGTGTAGAGTTACTACCACATAGTCTCAGGGAAACGTGTAGAGTTACTACCACATAGTCTCAGGGAAAGGTATAGAGTTACTACCACATAGTCTCAGGGAAAGGTATAGAGTTACTACCACATAGTCACAGGGAAACGTGTAGAGTTACTACCACATAGTCTCAGGGAAAGGTATAGAGTTACTACCACATAGTCTCAGGGAAAGGTATAGAGTTACTACCACATAGTCTCAGGGAAAGGTGTAGAGTTACTACCACATAGTCTCAGGGAAAGGTATAGAGTTACTACCACATAGTCTCAGGGAAAGGTGTAGAGTTACTACCACATAGTCTCAGGGAAACGTGTAGAGTTACTACCACATAGTCTCAGGGAAAGGTGTAGAGTTACTACCACATAGTCACAGGGAAAGGTATAGAGTTACTACCACATAGTCTCAGGGAAAGGTATAGAGTTACTACCACATAGACACAGGGAAAGGTATAGAGTTACTACCACATCGTCTCAGGGAAAGGTATAGAGTTACTACCACATAGTCTCAGGGAAAGGTATAGAGTTACAACCACATAGTCTCAGGGAAAGGTATAGAGTTACTACCACATCGTCTCAGGGAAAGGTATAGAGTTACTACCACATAGTCACAGGGAAAGGTATAGAGTTACTACCACATAGTCTCAGGGAAAGGTATAGAGTTACTACCACATAGTCTCAGGGAAAGGTATAGAGTTACTACCACATAGTCTCAGGGAAAGGTATAGAGTTACTACCACATAGTCTCAGGGAAAGGTATAGAGTTACTACCACATAGTCTCAGGGAAAGGTATAGAGTTACTACCACATAGTCTCAGGGAAAGGTATAGAGTTACTACCACATAGTCTCAGGGAAAGGTATAGAGTTACTACCACATAGTCTCAGGGAAAGGTATAGAGTTACTACCACATAGTCTCAGGGAAAGGTATAGAGTTACTACCACATAGTCTCAGGGAAAGGTGTAGAGTTACTACCACATAGTCTCAGGGAAAGGTATAGAGTTACTACCACATAGTCTCAGGGAAAGGTATAGAGTTACTACCACATAGTCTCAGGGAAAGGTATAGAGTTACTACCACATAGTCACAGGGAAAGGTATAGAGTTACTACCACATAGTCTCAGGGAAAGGTATAGAGTTACTACCACAGTCTCAGGGAAAGGTATAGAGTTACTACCACATAGTCTCAGGGAAAGGTATAGAGTTACTACCACATAGTCTCAGGGAAAGGTATAGAGTTACTACCACATAGTCTCAGGGAAAGGTATAGAGTTACTACCACATAGTCTCAGGGAAAGGTATAGAGTTACTACCACATAGTCTCAGGGAAATGTATAGAGTTACTACCACATAGTCACAGGGAAAGGTATAGAGTTACTACCACATAGTCTCAGGGAAAGGTATAGAGTTACTACCACATAGTCTCAGGGAAAGGTATAGAGTTACTACCACATAGTCTCAGGGAAAGGTATAGAGTTACTACCACATAGTCTCAGGGAAACGTGTCGAGTTACTACCACATAGTCACAGGGAAAGGTATAGAGTTACTACCACATAGTCTCAGGGAAAGGTATAGAGTTACTACCACATAGTCTCAGGGAAACGTGTCGAGTTACTACCACATAGTCACAGGGAAAGGTATAGAGTTACTACCACATAGTCTCAGGGAAAGGTATAGAGTTACTACCACATAGTCTCAGGGAAAGGTATAGAGTTACTACCACATAGTCTCAGGGAAAGGTATAGAGTTACTACCACATAGTCTCAGGGAAAGGTGTAGAGTTACTACCACATAGTCTCAGGGAAAGGTGTAGAGTTACTACCACATAGTCACAGGGAAAGGTATAGAGTTACTACCACATAGTCTCAGGGAAAGGTGTAGAGTTACTACCACATAGTCACAGGGAAAGGTATAGAGTTACTACCACATAGTCTCAGGGAAAGGTATAGAGTTACTACCACATAGTCTCAGGGAAACGTGTAGAGTTACTACCACATAGTCTCAGGGAAAGGTATAGAGTTACTACCACATAGTCTCAGGGAAAGGTATAGAGTTACTACCACATAGTCACAGGGAAACGTGTAGAGTTACTACCACATAGTCACAGGGAAAGGTGTAGAGTTACTACCACATAGTCTCAGGGAAAGGTATAGAGTTACTACCACATAGTCTCAGGGAAAGGTATAGAGTTACTACCACATAGTCACAGGGAAACGTGTAGAGTTACTACCACATAGTCTCAGGGAAACGTGTAGAGTTACTACCACATAGTCTCAGGGAAAGGTATAGAGTTACTACCACATAGTCTCAGGGAAAGGTATAGAGTTACTACCACATAGTCACAGGGAAACGTGTAGAGTTACTACCACATAGTCTCAGGGAAAGGTATAGAGTTACTACCACATAGTCTCAGGGAAAGGTATAGAGTTACTACCACATAGTCTCAGGGAAAGGTATAGAGTTACTACCACATAGTCTCAGGGAAAGGTATAGAGTTACTACCAAATAGTCTCAGGGAAAGGTATAGAGTTACTACCACATAGTCACAGGGAAAGGTATAGAGTTACTACCACATAGTCTCAGGGAAAGGTATAGAGTTACTACCACATAGTCTCAGGGAAAGGTATAGAGTTACTACCACATAGTCTCAGGGAAAGGTATAGAGTTACTACCACATAGTCTCAGGGAAAGGTATAGAGTTACTACCACATAGTCTCAGGGAAAGGTATAGAGTTACTACCACATAGTCTCAGGGAAAGGTATAGAGTTACTACCACATAGTCTCAGGGAAAGGTATAGAGTTACTACCACATAGTCACAGGGAAAGGTATAGAGTTACTACCACATAGTCTCAGGGAAAGGTATAGAGTTACTACCACATAGTCTCAGGGAAAGGTATAGAGTTACTACCACATAGTCTCAGGGAAAGGTATAGAGTTACTACCACATAGTCTCAGGGAAACGTGTCGAGTTACTTCCACATAGTCACAGGGAAAGGTATAGAGTTACTACCACATAGTCTCAGGGAAAGGTATAGAGTTACTACCACATAGTCTCAGGGAAACGTGTCGAGTTACTACCACATAGTCACAGGGAAAGGTATAGAGTTACTACCACATAGTCTCAGGGAAAGGTATAGAGTTACTACCACATAGTCTCAGGGAAAGGTATAGAGTTACTACCACATAGTCTCAGGGAAAGGTATAGAGTTACTACCACATAGTCTCAGGGAAAGGTGTAGAGTTACTACCACATAGTCTCAGGGAAAGGTGTAGAGTTACTACCACATAGTCACAGGGAAAGGTATAGAGTTACTACCACATAGTCTCAGGGAAAGGTGTAGAGTTACTACCACATAGTCACAGGGAAAGGTATAGAGTTACTACCACATAGTCTCAGGGAAAGGTATAGAGTTACTACCACATAGTCTCAGGGAAACGTGTAGAGTTACTACCACATAGTCTCAGGGAAAGGTATAGAGTTACTACCACATAGTCTCAGGGAAAGGTATAGAGTTACTACCACATAGTCACAGGGAAACGTGTAGAGTTACTACCACATAGTCACAGGGAAAGGTGTAGAGTTACTACCACATAGTCTCAGGGAAAGGTATAGAGTTACTACCACATAGTCTCAGGGAAAGGTATAGAGTTACTACCACATAGTCACAGGGAAACGTGTAGAGTTACTACCACATAGTCTCAGGGAAACGTGTAGAGTTACTACCACATAGTCTCAGGGAAAGGTATAGAGTTACTACCACATAGTCTCAGGGAAAGGTATAGAGTTACTACCACATAGTCACAGGGAAACGTGTAGAGTTACTACCACATAGTCTCAGGGAAAGGTATAGAGTTACTACCACATAGTCACAGGGAAACGTGTAGAGTTACTACCACATAGTCACAGAGAAACGTGTAGAGTTACTACCACATAGTCACAGGGAAACGTGTAGAGTTACTACCACATAGTCACAGGGAAACGTGTAGAGTTACTACCACATAGTCTCAGGGAAACGTGTAGAGTTACTACCACATAGTCTCAGGGAAACGTGTAGAGTTACTACCACATAGTCACAGGGAAACGTGTAGAGTTACTACCACATAGTCTCAGGGAAAGGTATAGAGTTACTACCACATAGTCACAGGGAAACGTGTAGAGTTACTACCACATAGTCTCAGGGAAAGGTATAGAGTTACTACCACATAGTCACAGGGAAACGTGTAGAGTTACTACCACATAGTCACAGGGAAACGTGTAGAGTTACTACCACATAGTCACAGGGAAACGTGTAGAGTTACTACCACATAGTCACAGGGAAACGTGTAGAGTTACTACCACATAGTCTCAGGGAAACGTGTAGAGTTACTACCACATAGTCTCAGGGAAACGTGTAGAGTTACTACCACATAGTCACAGGGAAACGTGTAGAGTTACTACCATATAGTCTCAGGGAAAGGTATAGAGTTACTACCACATAGTCACAGGGAAAGGTATAGAGTTACTACCACATAGTCACAGGGAAACGTGTAGAGTTACTACCACATAGTCACAGGGAAAGGTGTAGAGTTACTACCACATAGTCTCAGGGAAAGGTATAGAGTTACTACCACATAGTCTCAGGGAAACGTGTAGAGTTACTACCACATAGTCTCAGGGAAACGTGTAGAGTTACTACCACATAGTCTCAGGGAAAGGTATAGAGTTACTACCACATAGTCTCAGGGAAAGGTATAGAGTTACTACCACATAGTCTCAGGGAAACGTGTAGAGTTACTACCACATAGTCTCAGGGAAACGTGTAGAGTTACTACCACATAGTCACAGGGAAAGGTATAGAGTTACTACCACATAGTCACAGGGAAACGTGTAGAGTTACTACCACATAGTCTCAGGGAAAGGTATAGAGTTACTACCACATAGTCTCAGGGAAACATGTAGAGTTACTACCACATAGTCTCAGGGAAACGTGTAGAGTTACTACCACATAGTCACAGGGAAAGGTGTAGAGTTACTACCACATAGTCACAGGGAAAGGTGTAGAGTTACTACCACATAGTCACAGGGAAACGTGTAGAGTTACTACCACATAGTCACAGGGAAAGGTGTAGAGTTACTACCACATAGTCTCAGGGAAAGGTATAGAGTTACTACCACATAGTCTCAGGGAAAGGTATAGAGTTACTACCACATAGTCTCAGGGAAACGTGTAGAGTTACTACCACATAGTCTCAGGGAAACGTGTAGAGTTACTACCACATAGTCACAGGGAAAGGTGTAGAGTTACTACCACATAGTCACAGGGAAAGGTGTAGAGTTACTACCACATAGTCTCAGGGAAACGTGTAGAGTTACTACCACATAGTCACAGGGAAAGGTGTAGAGTTACTACCACATAGTCTCAGGGAAAGGTGTAGAGTTACTACCACATAGTCTCAGGGAAAGGTATAGAGTTACTACCACATAGTCTCAGGGAAAGGTGTAGAGTTACTACCACATAGTCTCAGGGAAACGTGTAGAGTTACTACCACATAGTCACAGGGAAAGGTGTAGAGTTACTACCACATAGTCACAGGGAAAGGTGTAGAGTTACTACCACATAGTCTCAGGGAAAGGTATAGAGTTACTACCACATAGTCACAGGGAAAGGTGTAGAGTTACTACCACATAGTCACAGGGAAACGTGTAGAGTTACTACCACATAGTCTCAGGGAAAGGTATAGAGTTACTACCACATAGTCTCAGGGAAACGTGTAGAGTTACTACCACATAGTCACAGGGAAACGTGTAGAGTTACTACCACATAGTCTCAGGGAAAGGTATAGAGTTACTACCACATAGTCACAGGGAAACGTGTAGAGTTACTACCACATAGTCTCAGGGAAAGGTATAGAGTTACTACCACATAGTCACAGGGAAACGTGTAGAGTTACTACCACATAGTCACAGGGAAACGTGTAGAGTTACTACCACATAGTCACAGGGAAACGTGTAGAGTTACTACCACATAGTCACAGGGAAACGTGTAGAGTTACTACCACATAGTCTCAGGGAAACGTGTAGAGTTACTACCACATAGTCTCAGGGAAACGTGTAGAGTTACTACCACATAGTCACCGGGAAACGTGTAGAGTTACTACCACATAGTCTCAGGGAAAGGTATAGAGTTACTACCACATAGTCACAGGGAAAGGTATAGAGTTACTACCACATAGTCACAGGGAAACGTGTAGAGTTACTACCACATAGTCACAGGGAAAGGTGTAGAGTTACTACCACATAGTCTCAGGGAAAGGTATAGAGTTACTACCACATAGTCTCAGGGAAACGTGTAGAGTTACTACCACATAGTCTCAGGGAAACGTGTAGAGTTACTACCACATAGTCTCAGGGAAAGGTATAGAGTTACTACCACATAGTCTCAGGGAAAGGTATAGAGTTACTACCACATAGTCTCAGGGAAACGTGTAGAGTTACTACCACATACTCTCAGGGAAACGTGTAGAGTTACTACCACATAGTCACAGGGAAAGGTATAGAGTTACTACCACATAGTCACAGGGAAACGTGTAGAGTTACTACCACATAGTCTCAGGGAAAGGTATAGAGTTACTACCACATAGTCTCAGGGAAACATGTAGAGTTACTACCACATAGTCTCAGGGAAACGTGTAGAGTTACTACCACATAGTCACAGGGAAAGGTGTAGAGTTACTACCACATAGTCACAGGGAAAGGTGTAGAGTTACTACCACATAGTCACAGGGAAACGTGTAGAGTTACTACCACATAGTCACAGGGAAAGGTGTAGAGTTACTACCACATAGTCTCAGGGAAAGGTATAGAGTTACTACCACATAGTCACAGGGAAACGTGTAGAGTTACTACCACATAGTCTCAGGGAAAGGTATAGAGTTACTACCACAGTCACAGGGAAACGTGTAGAGTTACTACCACATAGTCTCAGGGAAAGGTATAGAGTTACTACCACATAGTCTCAGGGAAACGTGTAGAGTTACTACCACATAGTCTCAGGGAAACGTGTAGAGTTACTACCACATAGTCACAGGGAAAGGTGTAGAGTTACTACCACATAGTCACAGGGAAAGGTGTAGAGTTACTACCACATAGTCTCAGGGAAACGTGTAGAGTTACTACCACATAGTCACAGGGAAAGGTGTAGAGTTACTACCACATAGTCTCAGGGAAAGGTGTAGAGTTACTACCACATAGTCTCAGGGAAACGTGTAGAGTTACTACCACATAGTCACAGGGAAAGGTGTAGAGTTACTACCACATAGTCACAGGGAAAGGTGTAGAGTTACTACCACATAGTCTCAGGGAAAGGTATAGAGTTACTACCACATAGTCACAGGGAAAGGTGTAGAGTTACTACCACATAGTCACAGGGAAACGTGTAGAGTTACTACCACATAGTCTCAGGGAAAGGTATAGAGTTACTACCACATAGTCACAGGGAAAGGTGTAGAGTTACTACCACATAGTCACAGGGAAACGTGTAGAGTTACTACCACATAGTCTCAGGGAAAGGTGTAGAGTTACTACCACATAGTCTCAGGGAAAGGTATAGAGTTACTACCACATAGTCTCAGGGAAAGGTGTAGAGTTACTACCACATAGTCTCAGGGAAAGGTATAGAGTTACTACCACATAGTCTCAGGGAAAGGTGTAGAGTTACTACCACATAGTCTCAGGGAAAGGTATAGAGTTACTACCACATAGTCTCAGGGAAAGGTGTAGAGTTACTACCACATAGTCACAGGGAAAGGTGTAGAGTTACTACCACATAGTCACAGGGAAACGTGTAGAGTTACTACCACATAGTCTCAGGGAAAGGTATAGAGTTACTACCACATAGTCACAGGGAAAGGTGTAGAGTTACTACCACATAGTCACAGGGAAACGTGTAGAGTTACTACCACATAGTCTCAGGAAAAGGTGTAGAGTTACTACCACATAGTCTCAGGGAAAGGTATAGAGTTACTACCACATAGTCTCAGGGAAAGGTGTAGAGTTACTAACACATAGTCTCAGGGAAAGGTATAGAGTTACTACCACATAGTCTCAGGGAAAGGTGTAGAGTTACTACCACATAGTCTCAGGGAAAGGTATAGAGTTACTACCACATAGTCACAGGGAAAGGTGTAGAGTTACTACCACATAGTCTCAGGGAAAGGTATAGAGTTACTACCACATAGTCACAGGGAAAGGTGTAGAGTTACTACCACATAGTCTCAGGGAAAGGTATAGAGTTACTACCACATAGTCTCAGGGAAAGGTGTAGAGTTACTACCACATAGTCTCAGGGAAACGTGTAGAGTTACTACCACATAGTCACAGGGAAAGGTGTAGAGTTACTACCACATAGTCTCAGGGAAAGGTATAGAGATACTACCACATAGTCTCAGGGAAACGTGTAGAGTTACTACCACATAGTCTCAGGGAAAGGTATAGAGTTACTACCACATAGTCACAGGGAAAGGTGTAGAGTTACTACCACATAGTCTCAGGGAAAGGTATAGAGTTACTACCACATAGTCTCAGGGAAAGGTGTAGAGTTACTACCACATAGTCTCAGGGAAAGGTGTAGAGTTACTACCACATAGTCTCAGGGAAAGGTATAGAGTTACTACCACATAGTCTCAGGGAAAGGTGTAGAGTTACTACCACATAGTCTCAGGGAAAGGTATAGAGTTACTACCACATAGTCTCAGGGAAAGGTATAGAGTTACTACCACATAGTCTCAGGGAAAGGTGTAGAGTTACTACCACATAGTCTCAGGGAAAGGTATAGAGTTACTACCACATAGTCTCAGGGAAAGGTGTAGAGTTACTACCACATAGTCTCAGGGAAAGGTATAGAGTTACTACCACATAGTCTCAGGGAAACGTGTAGAGTTACTACCACATAGTCTCAGGGAAACGTGTAGAGTTACTACCACATAGTCTCAGGGAAAGGTATAGAGTTACTACCACATAGTCTCAGGGAAAGGTGTAGAGTTACTACCACATAGTCTCAGGGAAAGGTATAGAGTTACTACCACATAGTCACAGGGAAAGGTGTAGAGTTACTACCACATAGTCACAGGGAAAGGTGTAGAGTTACTACCACATAGTCTCAGGGAAAGGTATAGAGTTACTACCACATAGTCTCAGGGAAAGGTGTAGAGTTACTACCACATAGTCTCAGGGAAAGGTATAGAGTTACTACCACATAGTCACAGGGAAAGGTGTAGAGTTACTACCACATAGTCTCAGGGAAAGGTATAGAGTTACTACCACATAGTCTCAGGGAAAGGTGTAGAGTTACTACCACATAGTCTCAGGGAAAGGTGTAGAGTTACTACCACATAGTCACAGGGAAAGGTGTAGAGTTACTACCACATAGTCTCAGGGAAAGGTATAGAGTTACTACCACATAGTCTCAGGGAAAGGTGTAGAGTTACTACCACATAGTCTCAGGGAAACGTGTAGAGTTACTACCACATAGTCTCAGGGAAAGGTGTAGAGATACTACCACATAGTCTCAGGGAAACGTGTAGAGTTACTACCACATAGTCACAGGGAAAGGTGTAGAGTTACTACCACATAGTCACAGGGAAAGGTGTAGAGTTACTACCACATAGTCTCAGGGAAAGGTATAGAGTTACTACCACATAGTCACAGGGAAAGGTGTAGAGTTACTACCACATAGTCTCAGGGAAAGGTATAGAGTTACTACCACATAGTCTCAGGGAAAGGTGTAGAGTTACTACCACATAGTCTCAGGGAAAGGTATAGAGTTACTACCACATAGTCTCAGGGAAAGGTGTAGAGTTACTACCACATAGTCTCAGGGAAAGGTATAGAGTTACTACCACATAGTCACAGGGAAAGGTGTAGAGTTACTACCACATAGTCTCAGGGAAAGGTATAGAGTTACTACCACATAGTCACAGGGAAAGGTGTAGAGTTACTACCACATAGTCTCAGGGAAAGGTATAGAGTTACTACCACATAGTCTCAGGGAAAGGTGTAGAGTTACTACCACATAGTCTCAGGGAAACGTGTAGAGTTACTACCACATAGTCACAGGGAAAGGTGTAGAGTTACTACCACATAGTCTCAGGGAAAGGTATAGAGTTACTACCACATAGTCTCAGGGAAACGTGTAGAGTTACTACCACATAGTCTCAGGGAAAGGTATAGAGTTACTACCACATAGTCACAGGGAAAGGTGTAGAGTTACTACCACATAGTCTCAGGGAAAGGTATAGAGTTACTACCACATAGTCTCAGGGAAAGGTGTAGAGTTACTACCACATAGTCTCAGGGAAAGGTGTAGAGTTACTACCACATAGTCTCAGGGAAAGGTATAGAGTTACTACCACATAGTCTCAGGGAAAGGTGTAGAGTTACTACCACATAGTCTCAGGGAAAGGTATAGAGTTACTACCACATAGTCTCAGGGAAAGGTATAGAGTTACTACGACATAGTCTCAGGGAAAGGTGTAGAGTTACTACCACATAGTCTCAGGGAAAGGTATAGAGTTACTACCACATAGTCTCAGGGAAAGGTGTAGAGTTACTACCACATAGTCTCAGGGAAAGGTATAGAGTTACTACCACATAGTCTCAGGGAAACGTGTAGAGTTACTACCACATAGTCTCAGGGAAACGTGTAGAGTTACTACCACATAGTCTCAGGGAAAGGTATAGAGTTACTACCACATAGTCTCAGGGAAAGGTGTAGAGTTACTACCACATAGTCTCAGGGAAAGGTATAGAGTTACTACCACATAGTCACAGGGAAAGGTGTAGAGTTACTACCACATAGTCACAGGGAAAGGTGTAGAGTTACTACCACATAGTCTCAGGGAAAGGTATAGAGTTACTACCACATAGTCTCAGGGAAAGGTGTAGAGTTACTACCACATAGTCTCAGGGAAAGGTATAGAGTTACTACCACATAGTCACAGGGAAAGGTGTAGAGTTACTACCACATAGTCTCAGGGAAAGGTATAGAGTTACTACCACATAGTCTCAGGGAAAGGTGTAGAGTTACTACCACATAGTCTCAGGGAAAGGTGTAGAGTTACTACCACATAGTCACAGGGAAAGGTGTAGAGTTACTACCACATAGTCTCAGGGAAAGGTATAGAGTTACTACCACATAGTCTCAGGGAAAGGTGTAGAGTTACTACCACATAGTCTCAGGGAAACGTGTAGAGTTACTACCACATAGTCACAGGGAAAGGTGTAGAGTTACTACCACATAGTCTCAGGGAAAGGTATAGAGTTACTACCACATAGTCTCAGGAAACGTGTAGAGTTACTACCACATAGTCTCAGGGAAAGGTATAGAGTTACTACCACATAGTCACAGGGAAAGGTGTAGAGTTACTACCACATAGTCTCAGGGAAAGGTATAGAGTTACTACCACATAGTCTCAGGGAAAGGTGTAGAGTTACTACCACATAGTCTCAGGGAAAGGTGTAGAGTTACTACCACATAGTCTCAGGGAAAGGTATAGAGTTACTACCACATAGTCTCAGGGAAAGGTGTAGAGTTACTACCACATAGTCTCAGGGAAAGGTATAGAGTTACTACCACATAGTCTCAGGGAAAGGTATAGAGTTACTACCACATAGTCTCAGGGAAAGGTGTAGAGTTACTACCACATAGTCACAGGGAAACGTGTAGAGTTACTACCACATAGTCACAGGGAAACGTGTAGAGTTACTACCACATAGTCACAGGGAAACGTGTAGAGTTACTACCACATAGTCACAGGGAAAGGTGTAGAGTTACTACCACATAGTCACAGGGAAACGTGTAGAGTTACTACCACATAGTCTCAGGGAAAGGTGTAGAGTTACTACCACATAGTCACAGGGAAACGTGTAGAGTTACTACCACATAGTCACAGGGAAACGTGTAGAGTTACTACCACATAGTCACAGGGAAAGGTGTAGAGTTACTACCACATAGTCTCAGGGAAAGGTATAGAGTTACTACCACATAGTCTCAGGGAAAGGTGTAGAGTTACTACCACATAGTCTCAGGGAAAGGTGTAGAGTTACTACCACATAGTCTCAGGGAAAGGTATAGAGTTACTACCACATAGTCTCAGGGAAAGGTGTAGAGTTACTACCACATAGTCTCAGGGAAAGGTATAGAGTTACTACCACATAGTCTCAGGGAAAGGTATAGAGTTACTACCACATAGTCTCAGGGAAAGGTGTAGAGTTACTACCACATAGTCACAGGGAAACGTGTAGAGTTACTACCACATAGTCACAGGGAAACGTGTAGAGTTACTACCACATAGTCACAGGGAAACGTGTAGAGTTACTACCACATAGTCACAGGGAAAGGTGTAGAGTTACTACCACATAGTCACAGGGAAACGTGTAGAGTTACTACCACATAGTCTCAGGGAAAGGTGTAGAGTTACTACCACATAGTCACAGGGAAACGTGTAGAGTTACTACCACATAGTCACAGGGAAACGTGTAGAGTTACTACCACATAGTCACAGGGAAAGGTGTAGAGTTACTACCACATAGTCACAGGGAAACGTGTAGAGTTACTACCACATAGTCTCAGGGAAAGGTGTAGAGTTACTACCACATAGTCACAGGGAAACGTGTAGAGTTACTACCACATAGTCTCAGGGAAAGGTATAGAGTTACTACCACATAGTCTCAGGGAAAGGTGTAGAGTTACTACCACATAGTCTCAGGGAAAGGTATAGAGTTACTACCACATAGTCACAGGGAATGGTATAGAGTTACTACCACATAGTCTCAGGGAAACGTGTAGAGTTACTACCACATAGTCACAGGGAAACGTGTAGAGTTACTACCACATAGTCTCAGGGAAAGGTATAGAGTTACTACCACATAGTCTCAGGGAATGGTATAGAGTTACTACCACATAGTCACAGGGAAACGTGTAGAGTTACTACCACATAGTCTCAGGGAAAGGTATAGAGTTACTACCACATAGTCTCAGGGAATGGTATAGAGTTACTACCACATAGTCTCAGGGAAACGTGTAGAGTTACTACCACATAGTCTCAGGGAATGGTATAGAGTTACTACCACATAGTCTCAGGGAAACGTGTAGAGTTACTACCACATAGTCTCAGGGAAACGTGTAGAGTTACTACCACATAGTCTCAGGGAAACGTGTAGAGTTACTACCACATAGTCACAGGGAAACGTGTAGAGTTACTACCACATAGTCTCAGGGAAAGGTGTAGAGTTACTACCACATAGTCACAGGGAAACGTGTAGAGTTACTACCACATAGTCACAGGGAAACGTGTAGAGTTACTACCACATAGTCACAGGGAAAGGTGTAGAGTTACTACCACATAGTCACAGGGAAACGTGTAGAGTTACTACCACATAGTCTCAGGGAAAGGTGTAGAGTTACTACCACATAGTCACAGGGAAACGTGTAGAGTTACTACCACATAGTCTCAGGGAAAGGTATAGAGTTACTACCACATAGTCTCAGGGAAAGGTGTAGAGTTACTACCACATAGTCTCAGGGAAAGGTATAGAGTTACTACCACATAGTCACAGGGAAAGGTGTAGAGTTACTACCACATAGTCTCAGGGAAAGGTATAGAGTTACTACCACATAGTCACAGGGAAAGGTGTAGAGTTACTACCACATAGTCTCAGGGAAAGGTATAGAGTTACTACCACATAGTCTCAGGGAAAGGTGTAGAGTTACTACCACATAGTCTCAGGGAAACGTGTAGAGTTACTACCACATAGTCACAGGGAAAGGTGTAGAGTTACTACCACATAGTCTCAGGGAAAGGTATAGAGTTACTACCACATAGTCTCAGGGAAACGTGTAGAGTTACTACCACATAGTCTCAGGGAAAGGTATAGAGTTACTACCACATAGTCACAGGGAAAGGTGTAGAGTTACTACCACATAGTCTCAGGGAAAGGTATAGAGTTACTACCACATAGTCTCAGGGAAAGGTGTAGAGTTACTACCACATAGTCTCAGGGAAAGGTGTAGAGTTACTACCACATAGTCTCAGGGAAAGGTATAGAGTTACTACCACATAGTCTCAGGGAAAGGTGTAGAGTTACTACCACATAGTCTCAGGGAAAGGTATAGAGTTACTACCACATAGTCTCAGGGAAAGGTATAGAGTTACTACCACATAGTCTCAGGGAAAGGTGTAGAGTTACTACCACATAGTCTCAGGGAAAGGTATAGAGTTACTACCACATAGTCTCAGGGAAAGGTGTAGAGTTACTACCACATAGTCTCAGGGAAAGGTATAGAGTTACTACCACATAGTCTCAGGGAAACGTGTAGAGCTACTACCACATAGTCTCAGGGAAACGTGTAGAGTTACTACCACATAGTCTCAGGGAAAGGTATAGAGTTACTACCACATAGTCTCAGGGAAAGGTGTAGAGTTACTACCACATAGTCTCAGGGAAAGGTATAGAGTTACTACCACATAGTCACAGGGAAAGGTGTAGAGTTACTACCACATAGTCACAGGGAAAGGTGTAGAGTTACTACCACAATAGTCTCAGGGAAAGGTATAGAGTTACTACCACATAGTCTCAGGGAAAGGTGTAGAGTTACTACCACATAGTCTCAGGGAAAGGTATAGAGTTACTACCACATAGTCACAGGGAAAGGTGTAGAGTTACTACCACATAGTCTCAGGGAAAGGTATAGAGTTACTACCACATAGTCTCAGGGAAAGGTGTAGAGTTACTACCACATAGTCTCAGGGAAAGGTATAGAGTTACTACCACATAGTCACAGGGAAAGGTGTAGAGTTACTACCACATAGTCTCAGGGAAAGGTATAGAGTTACTACCACATAGTCTCAGGGAAAGGTGTAGAGTTACTACCACATAGTCTCAGGGAAACGTGTAGAGTTACTACCACATAGTCACAGGGAAAGGTGTAGAGTTACTACCACATAGTCTCAGGGAAACGTGTAGAGTTACTACCACATAGTCTCAGGGAAAGGTATAGAGTTACTACCACATAGTCACAGGGAAAGGTGTAGAGTTACTACCACATAGTCTCAGGGAAAGGTATAGAGTTACTACCACATAGTCTCAGGGAAAGGTGTAGAGTTACTACCACATAGTCTCAGGGAAAGGTGTAGAGTTACTACCACATAGTCTCAGGGAAAGGTATAGAGTTACTACCACATAGTCTCAGGGAAAGGTGTAGAGTTACTACCACATAGTCTCAGGGAAAGGTATAGAGTTACTACCACATAGTCTCAGGGAAAGGTATAGAGTTACTACCACATAGTCTCAGGGAAAGGTGTAGAGTTACTACCACATAGTCACAGGGAAACGTGTAGAGTTACTACCACATAGTCACAGGGAAACGTGTAGAGTTACTACCACATAGTCACAGGGAAACGTGTAGAGTTACTACCACATAGTCACAGGGAAAGGTGTAGAGTTACTACCACATAGTCACAGGGAAACGTGTAGAGTTACTACCACATAGTCTCAGGGAAAGGTGTAGAGTTACTACCACATAGTCACAGGGAAACGTGTAGAGTTACTACCACATAGTCACAGGGAAACGTGTAGAGTTACTACCACATAGTCACAGGGAAAGGTGTAGAGTTACTACCACATAGTCACAGGGAAACGTGTAGAGTTACTACCACATAGTCTCAGGGAAAGGTGTAGAGTTACTACCACATAGTCACAGGGAAACGTGTAGAGTTACTACCACATAGTCTCAGGGAAAGGTATAGAGTTACTACCACATAGTCTCAGGGAAAGGTGTAGAGTTACTACCACATAGTCTCAGGGAAAGGTATAGAGTTACTACCACATAGTCTCAGGGAAAGGTGTAGAGTTACTACCACATAGTCTCAGGGAAAGGTATAGAGTTACTACCACATAGTCTCAGGGAAAGGTATAGAGTTACTACCACATAGTCTCAGGGAAAGGTGTAGAGTTACTACCACATAGTCACAGGGAAACGTGTAGAGTTACTACCACATAGTCACAGGGAAACGTGTAGAGTTACTACCACATAGTCACAGGGAAACGTGTAGAGTTACTACCACATAGTCACAGGGAAAGGTGTAGAGTTACTACCACATAGTCACAGGGAAACGTGTAGAGTTACTACCACATAGTCTCAGGGAAAGGTGTAGAGTTACTACCACATAGTCACAGGGAAACGTGTAGAGTTACTACCACATAGTCACAGGGAAACGTGTAGAGTTACTACCACATAGTCTTAGGGAAAGGTGTAGAGTTACTACCACATAGTCACAGGGAAACGTGTAGAGTTACTACCACATAGTCTCAGGGAAAGGTGTAGAGTTACTACCACATAGTCACAGGGAAACGTGTAGAGTTACTACCACATAGTCTCAGGGAAAGGTATAGAGTTACTACCACATAGTCTCAGGGAAAGGTGTAGAGTTACTACCACATAGTCTCAGGGAAAGGTATAGAGTTACTACCACATAGTCACAGGGAATGGTATAGAGTTACTACCACATAGTCTCAGGGAAACGTGTAGAGTTACT
The DNA here is from genome assembly GCF_045679555.1 of Salvelinus alpinus. NCBI lineage: Eukaryota > Metazoa > Chordata > Actinopteri > Salmoniformes > Salmonidae > Salvelinus > Salvelinus alpinus. The sequence goes on from NC_092088.1 coordinate 78,564,666, forward strand.
ACCACATAGTCACAGGGAAACGTGTAGAGTTACTACCACATAGTCTCAGGGAAAGGTATAGTGTTACTACCACATAGTCTCAGGGAATGGTATAGAGTTACTACCACATAGTCACAGGGAAACGTGTAGAGTTACTACCACATAGTCTCAGGGAAAGGTATAGAGTTACTACCACATAGTCTCAGGGAATGGTATAGAGTTACTACCACATAGTCTCAGGGAAACGTGTAGAGTTACTACCACATAGTCTCAGGGAATGGTATAGAGTTACTACCACATAGTCTCAGGGAAACGTGTAGAGTTACTACCACATAGTCTCAGGGAAACGTGTAGAGTTACTACCACATAGTCTCAGGGAAACGTGTAGAGTTACTACCACATAGTCACAGGGAAACGTGTAGAGTTACTACCACATAGTCTCAGGGAAAGGTGTAGAGTTACTACCACATAGTCACAGGGAAACGTGTAGAGTTACTACCACATAGTCACAGGGAAACGTGTAGAGTTACTACCACATAGTCACAGGGAAAGGTGTAGAGTTACTACCACATAATCACAGGGAAACGTGTAGAGTTACTACCACATAGTCTCAGGGAAAGGTGTAGAGTTACTACCACATAGTCACAGGGAAACGTGTAGAGTTACTACCACATAGTCTCAGGGAAAGGTATAGAGTTACTACCACATAGTCTCAGGGAAAGGTGTAGAGTTACTACCACATAGTCTCAGGGAAAGGTATAGAGTTACTACCACATAGTCACAGGGAATGGTATAGAGTTACTACCACATAGTCTCAGGGAAACGTGTAGAGTTACTACCACATAGTCACAGGGAAACGTGTAGAGTTACTACCACATAGTCTCAGGGAAAGGTATAGAGTTACTACCACATAGTCTCAGGGAATGGTATAGAGTTACTACCACATAGTCACAGGGAAACGTGTAGAGTTACTACCACATAGTCTCAGGGAAAGGTATAGAGTTACTACCACATAGTCTCAGGGAATGGTATAGAGTTACTACCACATAGTCTCAGGGAAACGTGTAGAGTTATTACCACATAGTCTCAGGGAATGGTATAGAGTTACTACCACATAGTCTCAGGGAAACGTGTAGAGTTACTACCACATAGTCTCAGGGAAACGTGTAGAGTTACTACCACATAGTCACAGGGAAACGTGTAGAGTTACTACCACATAGTCTCAGGGAAAGGTATAGAGTTACTACCACATAGTCTCAGGGAAACGTGTAGAGTTACTACCACATAGTCACAGGGAAACGTGTAGAGTTACTACCACATAGTCACAGGGAAAGGTGTAGAGTTACTACCACATAGTCACAGGGAAACGTGTAGAGTTACTACCACATAGTCACAGGGAAACGTGTAGAGTTACTACCACATAGTCACAGGGAAAGGTGTAGAGTTACTACCACATAGTCACAGGGAAACGTGTAGAGTTACTACCACATAGTCTCAGGGAAAGGTGTAGAGTTACTACCACATAGTCACAGGGAAACGTGTAGAGTTACTACCACATAGTCTCAGGGAAAGGTATAGAGTTACTACCACATAGTCTCAGGGAAAGGTGTAGAG